>NW_028289921.1:0-19284 GCF_059628265.1 Tinamus guttatus | reverse complement strand
GTCCACCTCCCAAGCCACCACCTATGGAGGAACCACCAGTGCAGAGACCTCTGTGACCTCCAGCTCTCAGGCCAGCACCACAGCTGCTCCCAGCACCTCAACGGAGACCTCCACGTCATCCTTCACTACCTTGGGAGTCACTGGGACCACAGGCAGCAGCACAGAGGTGACCTCAAGCACATCACCTGTGACATCGTCCACCTCCCAAGCCACCACCTATGGAGGAACCACCAGTGCAGAGACCTCTGTGACCTCCAGCTCTCAGGCCAGCACCACAGAAGCTCCCAGCATCTCAATGGAGACCTCCACGTCATCCTTCAGCACCTTGGGTGTCACTGGGACCACAGGCAGCAGCACAGAGGTGACCTCAACCACATCACCTGTGACATGGTCCACCTCCCAAGCCACCACCTATGGAGGAACCACCAGTGCAGAGACCTCTGTGACCTCCAGCTCTCAGGCCAGCACCACAGCTGCTCCCAGCACCTCAACGGAGACCTCCACGTCATCCTTCAGCACCTTGGGAGTCACTGGGAACACAGGCAGCAGCACAGAGGTGACCTCAAGCACATCACCTGTGACATCCTCCACCTCCCAAGCCACCACCTATGGAGGAACCACCAGTGCAGAGACCTCTGTGACCTCCAGCTCTCAGGTCAGCACCACTGCAGCTCCCAGCACCTCAACGGAGACTTCCACGTCATCCTTCAGCACCTTGGGAGTCACTGGGACCACAGGCAGCAGCACAGAGGTGACCTCAAGCACATCACCTGTGACATCGTCCACCTCCCAAGCCACCACCTATGGAGGAACCACCAGTGCAGAGACCTCTGTGACCTCCAGCTCTCAGGCCAGCACCACAGCTGCTCCCAGCACCTCAACGGAGACCTCCACGTCATCCTTCAGCACCTTGGGAGTCACTGGGACCACAGGCAGCAGCACAGAGGTGACCTCAACCACATCACCTGTGACATGGTCCACCTCCCAAGCCACCACCTATGGAGGAACCACCAGTGCAGAGACCTCTGTGACCTCCAGCTCTGAGGCCAGCACCACAGCAGCTCCCAGCACCTCAACGGAGACCTCCACGTTATCCTTCAGCACCTTGGGAGTCACTGGGACCACAGACAGCAGCACAGAAGTGACCTCAAGCACATTACCTGTGACATCGTCCACCTCCCAAGCCACCACCTATGGAGGAACCACCAGTGCAGAGACCTCTGTGACCTCCAGCTCTCAGGCCAGCACCACAGCAGCTCCCAGCAGCTCAACGGAGACCTCCACGTCATTCTTCAGCACCTTGGGAGTCACTGGGACCACAGGCAGCAGCACAGAAGTGACCTCAACCACATCACCTGTGACATGGTCCACCTCCCAAGCCACCACCTATGGAGGAACCACCAGTGCAGAGACCTCTGTGACCTCCAGCTCTCAGGCCAGCACCACAGCTGCTCCCAGCACCTCAACGGAGACCTCCACGTCATCCTTCACTACCTTGGGAGTCACTGGGACCACAGGCAGCAGCACAGAGGTGACCTCAAGCACATCACCTGTGACATCGTCCACCTCCCAAGCCACCACCTATGGAGGAACCACCAGTGCAGAGACCTCTGTGACCTCCAGCTCTCAGGCCAGCACCACAGAAGCTCCCAGCATCTCAATGGAGACCTCCACGTCATCCTTCAGCACCTTGGGAGTCACTGGGACCTCCAGTAGCAGCACAGAGGTGACCTCAACCACATCACCTGTGACATCGTCCACCTCCCAAGCCACCACCTATGGAGGAACCACCAGTGCAGAGACCTCTGTGACCTCCAGCTCTCAGGCCAGCACCACTCCCATCCTCAGCAGCTCAACGGAGACCTCCACGTCATCCTTCAGCACCTTGGGAGTCACTGGGACCACAGGCAGCAGCACAGAGGTGACCTCAACCACATCACCTGTGACATGGTCCACCTCCCAAGCCACCACCTATGGAGGAACCACCAGTGCAGAAACCTCTGTGACCTCCAGCTCTCAGGCCAGCACCACAGCAGCTCCCAGCACCTCAACGGAGACCTCCACGTCATCCTTCACCACCTTGGGAGTCACTGGGACCACAGGCAGCAGCACAGAGGTGACCTCAACTACATCACCTGTGACATCGTCCACCTCCCAAGCCACCACCTATGGAGGAACCACCAGTGCAGAGACCTCTGTGACCTCCAGCTCTCAGGCCAGCACCACTCCCATCCTCAGCACCTCAACGGAGACCTCCACGTCTTCCTTCAGCACCTTGGGAGTCACTGGGACCACAGGCAGCAGCATAGAAGTGACCTCAACCACATTACCTGTGACATGGTCCACCTCCCAAGCCACCACCAATGGAGGAACCACCAGTGCAGAGACCTCTGTGACCTCCAGCTCTCAGGCCAGCACCACTCCCACCCTCAGCCCCTCAACAGAGACCTCCACATCATCCTTCAGCACCTTGGGAGTCACTGGGACCACAGGCAGCAGCACAGAGGTGACCTCAAGCACATCACCTGTGACATCGTCCACCTCCCAAGCCACCACCTATGGAGGAACCACCAGTGCAGAGACCTCTGTGACCTCCAGCTCTCAGGCCAGCACCACAGCAGCTCCCAGCACCTCAAAGGAGACCTCCACGTCATCCTTCAGCACCTTGGGAGTCACTGGGACCACAGGCAGCAGCACAGAGGTGACCTCAACCACATCACCTGTGACATCGTCCACCTCCCAAGCCACCACCTATGGAGGAACCACCAGTGCAGAGACCTCTGTGACCTCCAGCTCTCAGGCCAGCACCACAGCAGCTCCCAGTACCTCAGCGGATACCTCCACGTCATCCTTCAGCACCTTGGGAGTCACTGGGACCTCCAGCAGCAGCACAGAGGTGACCTCAAGCACATCACCTGTGACATCGTCCACCTCCCAAGCCACCACCTATGCAGGAACCACCAGTGCAGAGACCTCTGTGACCTCCAGCTCTCAGGCCAGCAACACTCCCACCCTCAGCACCTCAACAGAGACCTCCACATCATCCTTCAGCACCTTGGGAGTCATTGGGACCACAGGCAGCAGCACAGAGGTGACCTCAACCACATCACCTGTGACATGGTCCACCTCCCAAGCCACCACCTATGGAGGAACCACCAGTGCAGAGACCTCTGTGACCTCCAGCTCTCAGGCCAGCACCACTCCCACCCTCAGCGCCTCAACGGAGACCTCCACGTCATCCTTCACCACCTTGGGAGTCACGGGGACCTCCGGTAGCAGCACAGAAGTGACCTCAACCACATCACCTGTGACATCGTCCACCTCCCAAGCCACCACCTATGGAGGAACCACCAGTGCAGAGACCTCTGTGACCTCCAGCTCTCAGGCCAGCACCACTGCAGCTCCCAGCACCTCAACGGAGACCTCCACGCTATCCTTCACCACCTTGGGAGTCACGGGGACCTCCGGTGGCAGCACAGAAGTGACCTCAAGCACATCACCTGTGACATTGTCCACCTCCCAAGCCACCACCTATGGAGGAACCACCAGTGCAGAGACCTCTGTGACATCCAGCTCTCAGGCCAGCACCACTCCCATCCTCAGCACCTCAACGGAGACCTCCACGTCTTCCTTCAGCACCTTGGGAGTCACTGGGACCACAGGCAGGAGCACAGAAGTGACCTCAACCACATCACCTGTGACATGGTCCACCTCCCAAGCCACCACCTATGGAGGAACCACCAGTGCAGAGACCTCTGTGACCTCCAGCTCTCAGGCCAGCACCACTCCCACCCTCAGCCCCTCAACAGAGACCTCCACATCATCCTTCAGCACCTTGGGAGTCACTGGGACCACAGGCAGCAGCACAGAGGTGACCTCAACCACATCACCTGTGACATCGTCCACCTCCCAAGCCACCACCTATGGAGGAACCACCAGTGCAGAGACCTCTGTGACCTCCAGCTCTCAGGCCAGCACCACAGCAGCTCCCAGCACCTCAACGGAGACCTCCACGTCATCCTTCAGCACCTTGGGAGTCACTGGGACCACAGGCAGCAGCACAGAGGTGACCTCAACCACATCACCTGTGACATGGTCCACCTCCCAAGCCACCACCTATGGAGGAACCACCAGTGCAGAGACCTCTGTGACCTCCAGCTCTCAGGCCAGCACCACAGCAGCTCCCAGTACCTCAGCGGATACCTCCACGTCATCCTTCAGCACCTTGGGAGTCACTGGGACCTCCAGCAGCAGCACAGAGGTGACCTCAAGCACATCACCTGTGACATCGTCCACCTCCCAAGCCACCACCTATGCAGGAACCACCAGTGCAGAGACCTCTGTGACCTCCAGCTCTCAGGCCAGCAACACTCCCACCCTCAGCACCTCAACAGAGACCTCCACATCATCCTTCAGCACCTTGGGAGTCATTGGGACCACAGGCAGCAGCACAGAAGTGACCTCAACCACATCACCTGTGACATGGTCCACCTCCCAAGCCACCACCTATGGAGGAACCACCAGTGCAGAGACCTCTGTGACCTCCAGCTCTCAGGCCAGCACCACTCCCACCCTCAGCGCCTCAACGGAGACCTCCACGTCATCCTTCACCACCTTGGGAGTCACGGGGACCTCCGGTAGCAGCACAGAAGTGACCTCAAGCACATCACCTGTGACATCGTCCAACTCCCAAGCCACCACCTATGGAGGAACCACCAGTGCAGAGACCTCTGTGACATCCAGCTCTCAGGCCAGCACCACTCCCACCCTCAGCACCTCAACGGAGACCTCCACGTCATCCCTCAGCACGTTGGGAGTCACTGGGACCACAGGAAGCAGCACAGAAGTGACCTCAACCACATCACCTGTGACATCGTCCACCTCCCAAGCCACCACCTATGGAGGAACCACCAGTGCAGAGACCTCTGTGACGTCCAGCTCTCAGGCCAGCACCACTCCCACCCTCAGCACCTCAACGGAGACCTCCACGTCATCCTTCACCACCTTGGGAGTCACGGGGACCACAGGCAGCAGCACAGAGGTGATCTCAACCACATCACCTGTGACATGGTCCACCTCCCAAGCCACCACCTATGGAGGAACCACCAGTGCAGAGACCTCTGTGACCTCCAGCTCTCAGGCCAGCACCACAGCAGCTCCCAGCACCTCAACGGAGACCTCCACGTCATCCTTCAGCACCTTGGGAGTCACTGGGACCACAGGAAGCAGCACAGAAGTGACCTCAACCACATCACCTGTGACATGGTCCACCTCCCAAGCCACCACCTATGGAGGAACCACCAGTGCAGAGACCTCTGTGACCTCCAGCTCTCAGACCAGCACCACTGCAGCTCCCAGCACCTCAACGGAGACCTCCACGTCATCGTTAACCACCTTGGGAGTCACTGGGACCTCCAGCAGCAGCACAGAAGTGACCTCAACCACATTACCTGTGACATGGTCCACCTCCCAAGCCACCACCTATGGAGGAACCACCAGTGCAGAGACCTCTGTGACATCCAGCTCTGAGGCCAGCACCACTGCAGCTCCCAGCACCTCAACGGAGACCTCCACGTCATCCTTCAGCACCTTGGGAGTCACTGGGTCCTCCGGCAGCAGCACAGAAGTGACCTCAACCACATCACCTGTGACATGGTCCACCTCCCAAGCCACCACCTATGGAGGAACCACCAGTGCAGAGACCTCTGTGACCTCCAGCTCTCAGACCAGCACCACTGCAGCTCCCAGCACCTCAACGGAGACCTCCACGTCATCGTTAACCACCTTGGGAGTCACTGGGACCTCCAGCAGCAGCACAGAAGTGACCTCAACCACATTACCTGTGACATGGTCCACCTCCCAAGCCACCACCTATGGAGGAACCACCAGTGCAGAGACCTCTGTGACATCCAGCTCTGAGGCCAGCACCACTGCAGCTCCCAGCACCTCAACGGAGACCTCCACGTCATCCTTCAGCACCTTGGGAGTCACTGGGTCCTCCGGCAGCAGCACAGAAGTGACCTCAACCACATCACCTGTGACATGGTCCACCTCCCAAGCCACCACCTATGGAGGAACCACCAGTGCAGAGACCTCTGTGACCTCCAGCTCTCAGGCCAGCACCACTGCAGCCCCCAGCACCTCAACGGAGACCTCCACGTCATCCTTCACCACCTTGGGAGTCACGGGGACCTCCGGTAGCAGCACAGAGGTGACCTCAAGCACATCACCTGTGACATCGTCCACCTCCCAAGCCACCACCTATGGAGGAACCACCAGTGCAGAGACCTCTGTGACCTCCAGCTCTCAGGCCAGCACCACTGCAGCTCCCAGCAGCTCAACAGAGACCTCCACGTCATCCTTCACCACCTTGGGAGTCACGGCGAGCTCCGGTAGCAGCACAGAAGTGACCTCAACCACATCACCTGTGACATCGTCCACCTCCCAAGCCACCACCTATGGAGGAACCACCAGTGCAGAGACCTCTGTGACCTCCAGCTCTCAGGCCAGCACCACTCCCACCCTAAGCGCCTCAACGGAGACCTCCACGCTATCCTTCACCACCTTGGGAGTCACGGGGACCACAGGCAGCAGCACAGAAGTGACCTCAACCACATCACCTGTGACATGGTCCACCTCCCAAGCCACCACCTATGGAGGAACCACCAGTGCAGAGACCTCTGTGACCTCCAGCTCTCAGGCCAGCACCACTCCCACCCTCAGCAGCTCAACGGAGACCTCCACGTTATCCTTCAGCACTTTGGGAGTCACGGGGACCACAGGCAGCAGCACAGAATTGACCTCAACCACATCACCTGTGACATCGTCCACCTCCCAAGCCACCACCTATGGAGGAACCACCAGTGCAGAGACCTCTGTGACCTCCAGCTCTCAGGCCAGCACCACTGCAGCTCCCAGCAGCTCAACAGAGACCTCCACGTCATCCTTCACCACCTTGGGAGTCACGGCGAGCTCCGGTAGCAGCACAGAAGTGACCTCAACCACATCACCTGTGACATCGTCCACCTCCCAAGCCACCACCTATGGAGGAACCACCAGTGCAGAGACCTCTGTGACCTCCAGCTCTCAGGCCAGCACCACTCCCACCCTAAGCGCCTCAACGGAGACCTCCACGCTATCCTTCACCACCTTGGGAGTCACGGGGACCACAGGCAGCAGCACAGAAGTGACCTCAACCACATCACCTGTGACATGGTCCACCTCCCAAGCCACCACCTATGGAGGAACCACCAGTGCAGAGACCTCTGTGACCTCCAGCTCTCAGGCCAGCACCACTCCCACCCTCAGCAGCTCAACGGAGACCTCCACGTTATCCTTCAGCACTTTGGGAGTCACGGGGACCACAGGCAGCAGCACAGAAGTGACCTCAACCACATCACCTGTGACATCGTCCACCTCCCAAGCCACCACCTATGGAGGAACCACCAGTGCACAGACCTCTGTGACCTCCAGCTCTCAGGCCAGCACCACTGCAGCTCCCAGCAGCTCAACAGAGACCTCCACGTCATCCTTCACCACCTTGGGAGTCACTGGGACCTCCGGTAGCAGCACAGAAGTGACCTCAACCACATCACCTGTGACATCGTCCACCTCCCAAGCTACCACCTATGGAGGAACCACCAGTGCAGAGACCTCTGTGACCTCCAGCTCTCAGGCCAGCACCACTCCCACCCTAAGCGCCTCAACGGAGACCTCCACACTATCCTTCACCACCTTGGGAGTCACGGGGACCTCCCGTAGCAGCACAGAAGTGACCTCAACCACATCACCTGTGACATGGTCCACCTCCCAAGCCACCACCTATGGAGGAACCACCAGTGCAGAGACCTCTGTGACCTCCAGCTCTCAGGCCAGCACCACTCCCACCCTCAGCAGCTCAACGGAGACCTCCACGTTATCCTTCAGCACTTTGGGAGTAACCGGGACCACAGGCAGCAGCACAGAAGTGACCTCAACCACATCACCTGTGACATCGTCCACCTCCCAAGCCACCACCTATGGAGGAACCACCAGTGCAGAGACCTCTGTGACCTCCAGCTCTCAGGCCAGCACCACTACAGCTCCCAGCGCTTCAACGGAGACTTCCACGTCATCCTTCACCACCTTGGGAGTCACGGGGAGCTCCGGTAGCAGCACAGAAGTGACCTCAACCACATCACCTGTGACATGGTCCACCTCCCAAGCCACCACCTATGGAGGAACCACCAGTGCAGAGACCTCTGTGACCTCCAGCTCTCAGGCCAGCACCACTCCCATCCTCAGTGCCTCAACGGAGACCTCCACATCATCCTTCACCACCTTGGGAGTCACTGGGACCTCTGGCAGCAGCACAGAAGTGATCTCAACAACATCACCTGTTACATTGTCGACCTCCCAAGCCACCACCTATGGAGGAACCACCAGTGCAGAGACCTCTGTGACCTCCAGCTCTCAGGCCAGCACCACTGCAGCTCCCAGCACCTCAACGGAGACCTCCACGCTATCCTTCACCACCTTGGGAGTCACGGGGACCACAGGCAGCAGCACAGAAGTAACCTCAACCATATCACCTGTGACATCGTCCACCTCCCAAGCCACCACCTATGGAGGAACCACCAGTGCAGAGACCTCTGTGACCTCCAGCTCTCAGGCCAGCACCACTGCAGCTCCCAGCACCTCAGCGGAGACCTCCACATCATCCTTGACCACCTTGGGAGTCACGGGGACCTCCGGTGGCAGCACAGAAGTGACCTCAACCACATCACCTGTGACATGGTCCACCTCCCAAGCCACCACCTATGGAGGAACCACCAGTGCAGAGACCTCTGTGACCTCCAGCTCTCAGGCCAGCACCACTCCCACCCTCAGCACCTCAACGGAGACCTCCACGCTATCCTTCACCACCTTGGGAGTCACGGGGACCACAGGCAGCAGCACAGAAGTGACCTCAACCACATCACCTGTGACATCGTCCACCTCCCAAGCCACCACCTATGGAGGAACCACCAGTGCAGAGACCTCTGTGACCTCCAGCTCTGAGGCCAGCACCACTGCAGCTCACAGCACCTCAACGGAGACCTCCACGTCATCGTTCACCACCTTGGGAGTCACCGGGACCTCCAGCAGCAGCACAGAAGTGACCTCAACCACATCACCTGTGACATGGTCCACCTCTCAAGGTACCACCTATGGAGGAACCACCAGTGCAGAGACCTCTGTGACCTCCAGCTCTCAGGCCAGCACCACTGCAGCTCCCAGCACCGCAACGGAGACCTCCACGTCATCCTTCACCACCTTGGGAGTCACTGGGTCCACAGGAAGCAGCACAGAAGTGACCTCAACCACATCACCTGTGACATGGTCGACCTCCCAAGCCACCACCTATGGAGGAACCACCAGTGCAGAAACCTCTGTGACCTCCAGCTCTGAGGCGAGCACGACTGCAACCTCCAGCACCTCAACGGAGACCTCCACGTCATCCTTCACCACCTTGGGAGTCACGGGGACCTCCTGTAGCAGCACAGAAGTGACCTCAACCACATCACCTGTGACATGGTCCACCTCCCAAGCCACCACCTATGGAGGAACCACCAGTTCAGAGACTTCTGTGACCTCCAGCTCTCAGGCCAGCACCACTGCAGCTCACAGCACCTCAACGGAGACCTCCACGTCATCGTTCACCACCTTGGGAGTCACCGGGACCTCCAGCAGCAGCACAAAAGTGACCTCAACCACATCACCTGTGACATGGTCCACCTCCCAAGCCACCACCTCTGGAGGAACCACCAGTGCAGAGACCTCTGTGACCTCCAGCTCTCAGGCCAGCACAACAGCAGCTCCCAGCACCTCAACGGAGACCTCCACGTCATCCTTCACTACCTTGGGAGTCACGGGGACCTCTGCTAGCAGCACAGAAGTGACCTCAACCACATCACCTGTGACATCCTCCATGTCCCAAGCCACCACCTATGGAGGAACCACCAGTGCAGAAACCTCTGTGACCTCCAGCTCTCAGGCCAGCATCACTGCAGCTCACAGCACCTCAACAGAGACCTCCACATCATCCTTCACCACCATGGGAGTCACGGGAACTTCCGGTAGCAGCACAGAAGTGACCTCAACCACATCACCTGTGACATGGTCCACCTCCCAAGCCACCACCTATGGAGGAACCACCAGTGCAGAAACCTCTGTGACCTCCAGCTCTCAGGCCAGCACCACTCCCACGCTCAGCGCCTCAACGGAGACCTCCACGTCATCCTTCAGCACCTTGGGAGACACTGGGACCTCTGGCAGCAGCACAGAGGTGACCTCAACCACATCACCTCTGACATCGTCAACCTCCCAAGCCACCACCTATGGAGGAACCACCAATGCAGAGACCTCTGTGTCCTCCAGCTCTCAGGCCAGCACCACTCCCACGCTCAGCGCCTCAACGGAGACCTCCACGTCATCCTTCAGCACCTTGGGAGACACTGGGACCTCTGGCAGCAGCACAGAGGTGACCTCAACCACATCACCTCTGACATCGTCAACCTCCCAAGCCACCACCTATGGAGGAACCACCAGTGCAGAGACCTCTGTGACCCCCAGCTCTCAGGCCAGCAACACTGCAGCTCCCAGCACCTCAGCGGAGACCTCCACGTCATCCTTTATCACCTTGGGAGTCACTGGGACCTCCGGCAGCAGCACAGAAGTGACCTCAACCACATCACCTGTGACATGGTCCACATCCCAAACCACCACCTATGGAGGAACCACCAGTGCAGAGACCTCTGTGACCTCCAGCTCTCAGGCCAGCACCACTCCCACCCTCAGCACCTCAACGGAGACCTCCACGCTATCCTTCACCACCTTGGGAGTCACGGGGACCACAGGCAGCAGCACAGAAGTGACCTCAACCACATCACCTGTGACATGGTCCACCTCCCAAGCCACCACCTATGGAGGAACCACCAGTGCAGAGACCTCTGTGACCTCCAGCTCTCAGGCCAGCACCACTGCAGCTCACAGCACCTCAACGGAGACCTCCACGTCATCGTTCACCACCTTGGGAGTCACCGGGACCTCCAGCAGCAGCACAGAAGTGACCTCAACCACATCACCTGTGACATGGTCCACCTCTCAAGCCACCACCTATGGAGGAACCACCAGTGCAGAGACCTCTGTGACCTCCAGCTCTCAGGCCAGCACCACTGCAGCTCCCAGCACCTCAACGGAGACCTCCACGTCATCCTTCACCACCTTGGGAGTCACTGGGTCCACAGGAAGCAGCACAGAAGTGACCTCAACCACATCACCTGTGACATGGTCGACCTCCCAAGCCACCACCTATGGAGGAACCACCAGTGCAGAAACCTCTGTGACCTCCAGCTCTGAGGCGAGCACGACTGCAACCTCCAGCACCTCAACGGAGACCTCCACGTCATCCTTCACCACCTTGGGAGTCACGGGGACCTCCGGTAGCAGCACAGAAGTGACCTCAAGCACATCACCTGTGACATCGTCCAACTCCCAAGCCACCACCTATGGAGGAACCACCAGTGCAGAGACCTCTGTGACCTCCAGCTCTCAGGCCAGCACCACTGCAGCTCCCAGCGCCTCAACGGAGACCTCCACATCACCCTTCACCACCTTGGGAGTCACGGGGACGTCCGGTAGCAGCACAGAAGTGACCTCAACCACATCACCTGTGACATCGTCCAACTCCCAAGCCACCACCTATGGAGGAACCACCAGTGCAGAGACCTCTGTGACCTCCAGCTCTCAGGCCAGCACCACTGCAGCTCCCAGCGCCTCAACGGAGACCTCCACATCACCCTTCACCACCTTGGGAGTCACGGGGACGTCCGGTAGCAGCACAGAAGTGACCTCAACCACATCACCTGTGACATCGTCCAACTCCCAAGCCACCACCTATGGAGGAACCACCAGTGCAGAGACCTCTGTGACCTCCAGCTCTCAGGCCAGCACCACTACAGCTCCCAGCACCTCAACGGAGACCTCCCCGTCATCCTTCAGCACCTTGGGAGTCACTGGGACCTCTGGCAGCAGCACAGAAGTGACCTCAACCACATCACCTCTGACATCGTCAACCTCCCAAGCCACCACCTATGGAGGAACCACCAGTGCAGAAACCTCTGTGACCTCCAGCTCTGAGGCCAGCACAACAGCAGCTCCCAGCACCTCAACGGAGACGTCCACGTCATCCTTCACCACCTTGGGAGTCACGGGGACCTCTGCTAGCAGGACAGAAGTGACCTCACCTACATCACCTATGACAACCTCCACATCACAAGCCACCACCTATGGAGGAACCACCAGTGCAGAGACCTCTGTGACCTCCAGCTCTCAGGCCAGCACCACTGCAGCTCCCAGCACCTCAACGGAGACCTCCACGCTATCCTTCACCACCTTGGGAGTCACGGGGACCACAGGCAGCAGCACAGAAGTGACCTCAACCACATCACCTGTGACATGGTCCACCTCCCAAGCCACCACCTATGGAGGAACCACCAGTGCAGAGACCTCTGTGACCTCCAGCTCTCAGGCCAGCACCACTGCAGCTCCCAGCACCTCAACGGAGACCTCCACGTCATCGTTCACCACCTTGGCAGTCAGTGGGACCTCCAGCAGCAGCACAGAAGTGACCTCAACCACATCACCTGTGACATGGTCCACCTCCCAAGCCACCACCTATGGAGGAACCACCAGTGCAGAGACCTCTGTGACCTCCAGCTCTCAGGCCCGCACCACTACAGCTCCCAGCACCTCAACGGAGACCTCCACGTCATCCTTCAGCACCTTGGGAGTCACTGGGACCTCTGGCAGCAGCACAGAAGTGACCTCAACCACATCACCTGTGACATCGTCCACCTCGCAAGCCACCACCTATGGAGGAACCACCAGTGCAGAAACCTCTGTGACCTCCAGCTCTGAGGCCAGCACAACAGCAGCTCCCAGCACCTCAACGGAGACGTCCACGTCATCCTTCACCACCTTGGGAGTCACGGGGACCTCTGCTAGCAGCACAGAAGTGACCTCACCTACATCACCTATGACAACCTCCACCTCCCAAGCCACCACCTATGGAGGAACCACCAGTGCAGAGACCTCTGTGACCTCCAGCTCTCAGGCCAGCACCACTGCAGCTCCCAGCACCTCAACGGAGACCTCCACGTCATCGTTCACCACCTTGGGAGTCACGGGGACCTCCAGCAGCAGCACAGAAGTGACCTCAACCACATCACCTGTGACATGGTCCACCTCCCAAGCCACCACCTATGGAGGAAGCACCAGTGCAGAGACCTCTGTGACCTCCAGCTCTCAGGCCAGCACCACTGCAGCTCCCAGCGCCTCAACGCAGACCTCCACATCACCCTTCACCACCTTGGGAGTCACGGGGACGTCCGGTAGCAGCACAGAAGTGACCTCAAGCACATCACCTGTGACATCGTCCAACTCCCAAGCCACCACCTATGGAGGAACCACCAGTGCAGAGACCTCTGTGACCTCCAGCTCTCAGGCCAGCACCACTACAGCTCCCAGCACCTCAACGGAGACCTCCACGTCATCCTTCAGCACCTTGGGAGTCACTGGGACCACAGGCAGCAGCACAGAAGTGACCTCAACCACATCACCTCTGACATCGTCAACCTCCCAAGCCACCACCTATGGAGGAACCACCAGTGCAGAAACCTCTGTGACCTCCAGCTCTGAGGCCAGCACAACAGCAGCTCCCAGCACCTCAACGGAGACGTCCATGTCATCCTTCAGCACCTTGGGAGTCACTGGGACCACAGGCAGCAGCACAGAGGTGACCTCAAGCACATCACCTGTGACATTGTCCACCTCCCAAGCCACCACCTATGGAGGAACCACCAGTGCAGAGACCTCTGTGACCTCCAGCTCTCAGGCCAGCACTACTGCAGCTCCCAGCGCCTCAACGGAGACTTCCACGTCACCCTTCACCACCTTGGGAGTCACGGGGACGTCCGGTAGCAGCACAGAAGTGACCTCAACCACATCACCTGTGACATGGTCCACCTCCCAAGCCACCACCTATGGAGGAACCACCAGTGCAGAGACCTCTGTGACCTCCAGCTCTCAGGCCAGCACCACTCCCACCCTAAGCGCCTCAACGGAGACCTCCACATCATCCTTCACCACCTTGGGAGTCACTGGGACCACAGGCAGCAGCATAGAAGTGACCTCAACCACATCACCTGTGACATGGTCCACCTCCCAAGCCACCACCTATGGAGGAACCACCAGTGCAGAAACCTCTGTGACGTCCAGCTCTCAGGCCAGCACCACTGCAGCTCCCAGCACCTCAACGGAGACCTCCACGTCATCCTTCAGCACCTTGGGAGTCACTGGGACCACAGGAAGCAGCACAGAAGTGACCTCAACCACATCACCTGTGACATGGTCCACCTCCCAAGCCACCACCTATGGAGGAACCACCAGCGCAGAGACCTCTGTGACCCCCAGCTCTCAGGCCAGCACAACAGCAGCTCCCAGCACCTCAACGGAGACCTCCATGTCATCCTTCACCACCTTGGGAGTCACGGGGACCTCTGCTAGCAGCACAGAAGTGACCTCAACCACATCACCTGTGACATTGTCCACCTCCCAAGCCACCACCTATGGAGGAACCACCAGTGCAGAGACCTCTGTGACCTCCAGCTCTCAGGCCAGCACCACTGCAGCTCCCAGCACCTCAACAGAGAGCTCCACGTCATTCTTCACCACCTTGGGAGTCACGGGGACCTCCGGTATCAGCACAGAAGTGACCTCAACCACATCACCTGTGACATGGTCCACCTCCCAAGCCACCACCTATGGAGGAACCACCAGTGCAGAGATCTCTGTCACCTCCAGCTCTCAGGCCAGCACCACTCCCACCCTCAGCGCCTCAACGGAGACCTCCACGTCATCCTTCAGCACCTTGGGAGTCACTGGGACCTCCGGCAGCAGCACAGAGGTGATCTCAACAACATCACCTGTGACATTGTCCACCTCCCAAGCCACCACCTATGGAGGAACCACCAGTGCAGAGACCTCTGTGACATCCAGCTCTCAGGCCAGCACCACTGCAGCTCCCAGCACCTCAACGGAGACCTCCACGCTATCCTTCACCACTTTGGGAGTCACGGGGACCACAGGCAGCAGCACAGAAGTGACCTCAACCACATCACCTGTGACATGGTCCACCTCCCAAGCCACCACCTATGGAGGAACCACCAGTGCAGAGACCTCTGTGACCTCCAGCTCTCAGGCCAGCACCACTACATCTCCCAGCACCTCAACGGAGACCTCCCCGTCATCCTTCAGCACCTTGGGAGTCACTGGGACCTCTGGCAGCAGCACAGAAGTGACCTCAACCACATCACCTCTGACATCGTCAACCTCCCAAGCCACCACCTATGGAGGAACCACCAGTGCAGAAACCTCTGTGACCTCCAGCTCTGAGGCCAGCACAACAGCAGCTCCCAGCACCTCAACGGAGACGTCCACGTCATCGTTCACCACCTTGGGAGTCACGGGGACCTCTGCTAGCAGCACAGAAGTGACCTCACCTACATCACCTATGACAACCTCCACATCACAAGCCACCACCTATGGAGGAACCACCAGTGCAGAGACCTCTGTGACCTCCAGCTCTCAGGCCAGCACCACTGCAGCTCCCAGCACCTCAACGGAGACCTCCACGCTATCCTTCACCACCTTGGGAGTCACGGGGACCACAGGCAGCAGCACAGAAGTGACCTCAACCACATCACCTGTGACATGGTCCACCTCCCAAGCCACCACCTATGGAGGAACCACCAGTGCAGAGACCTCTGTGACCTCCAGCTCTCAGGCCAGCACCACTGCAGCTCCCAGCACCTCAACGGAGACCTCCACGCTATCCTTCACTACCTTGGGAGTCACGGGGACCTCCGGTGGCAGCACAGAAGTGACCTCAACCACATCACCTGTGACATGGTCCACCTCCCAAGCCACCACCTATGGAGGAACCACCAGTGCAGAGACCTCTGTGACCTCCAGCTCTCAGGCCAGCACCACTACAGCTCCCAGCACCTCAACGGAGACCTCCACGTCATCCTTCACCACCTTGGGAGTCACTGGGACCTCTGGCAGCAGCACAGAAGTGACCTCAACCACATCACCTGTGACATGGTCCACCTCCCAAGCCACCACCTATGGAGGAACCACGAGTGCAGAGACCTCTGTGACCTCCAGCTCTGAGGCCAGCACCACTGCAGCTCCCAGCACCTCAACGGAGACCTCCACGTCATCCTTCAGCACCTTGGGAGTCACTGGGTCCACAGGAAGCAGCACAGAAGTGACCTCAACCACATCACCTGTGACATGGTCCACCTCCCAAGCCACCACCTATGGAGGAACCACCAGTGCAGAGACCTCTGTGTCCTCCAGCTCTCAGGCCAGCACCAGTCCCACCCTAAGCGCCTCAACGGAGACCTCCACATCATCCTTCACCACCTTGGGAGTCACTGGGACCACAGGCAGCAGCACAGAAGTGACCTCAACCACATCACCTGTGACATGGTCCACCTCCCAAGCCACCACCTATGGAGGAACCACCAGTGCAGAAACCTCTGTGACCTCCAGCTCTGAGGCGAGCACGACTGCAACCTCCAGCACCTCAACGGAGACCTCCACGTCATCCTTCACCACCTTGGGAGTCACGGGGACCTCCGGTAGCAGCACAGAAGTGACCTCAAGCACATCACCTGTGACATCGTCCAACTCCCAAGCCACCACCTATGGAGGAACCACCAGTGCAGAGACCTCTGTGACCTCCAGCTCTCAGGCCAGCACCACTGCAGCTCCCAGCGCCTCAACGGAGACCTCCACATCACCCTTCACCACCTTGGGAGTCACGGGGACGTCCGGTAGCAGCACAGAAGTGACCTCAACCACATCACCTGTGACATCGTCCAACTCCCAAGCCACCACCTATGGAGGAACCACCAGTGCAGAGACCTCTGTGACCTCCAGCTCTCAGGCCAGCACCACTGCAGCTCCCAGCGCCTCAACGGAGACCTCCACATCACCCTTCACCACCTTGGGAGTCACGGGGACGTCCGGTAGCAGCACAGAAGTGACCTCAACCACATCACCTGTGACATCGTCCAACTCCCAAGCCACCACCTATGGAGGAACCACCAGTGCAGAGACCTCTGTGACCTCCAGCTCTCAGGCCAGCACCACTACAGCTCCCAGCACCTCAACGGAGACCTCCCCGTCATCCTTCAGCACCTTGGGAGTCACTGGGACCTCTGGCAGCAGCACAGAAGTGACCTCAACCACATCACCTCTGACATCGTCAACCTCCCAAGCCACCACCTATGGAGGAACCACCAGTGCAGAAACCTCTGTGACCTCCAGCTCTGAGGCCAGCACAACAGCAGCTCCCAGCACCTCAACGGAGACGTCCACGTCATCCTTCACCACCTTGGGAGTCACGGGGACCTCTGCTAGCAGGACAGAAGTGACCTCACCTACATCACCTATGACAACCTCCACATCACAAGCCACCACCTATGGAGGAACCACCAGTGCAGAGACCTCTGTGACCTCCAGCTCTCAGGCCAGCACCACTGCAGCTCCCAGCACCTCAACGGAGACCTCCACGCTATCCTTCACCACCTTGGGAGTCACGGGGACCACAGGCAGCAGCACAGAAGTGACCTCAACCACATCACCTGTGACATGGCACCTCCCAAGCACCACCTATGGAGGAACCACCAGTGCAGAGACCTCTGTGACCTCCAGCTCTCAGGCCAGCACCACTGCAGCTCCCAGCACCTCAACGGAGACCTCCACGTCATCGTTCACCACCTTGGCAGTCAGTGGGACCTCCAGCAGCAGCACAGAAGTGACCTCAACCACATCACCTGTGACATGGTCCACCTCCCAAGCCACCACCTATGGAGGAACCACCAGTGCAGAGACCTCTGTGACCTCCAGCTCTCAGGCCCGCACCACTACAGCTCCCAGCACCTCAACGGAGACCTCCACGTCATCCTTCAGCACCTTGGGAGTCACTGGGACCTCTGGCAGCAGCACAGAAGTGACCTCAACCACATCACCTGTGACATCGTCCACCTCGCAAGCCACCACCTATGGAGGAACCACCAGTGCAGAAACCTCTGTGACCTCCAGCTCTGAGGCCAGCACAACAGCAGCTCCCAGCACCTCAACGGAGACGTCCACGTCATCCTTCACCACCTTGGGAGTCACGGGGACCTCTGCTAGCAGCACAGAAGTGACCTCACCTACATCACCTATGACAACCTCCACCTCCCAAGCCACCACCTATGGAGGAACCACCAGTGCAGAGACCTCTGTGACCTCCAGCTCTCAGGCCAGCACCACTGCAGCTCCCAGCACCTCAACGGAGACCTCCACGTCATCGTTCACCACCTTGGGAGTCACGGGGACCTCCAGCAGCAGCACAGAAGTGACCTCAACCACATCACCTGTGACATGGTCCACCTCCCAAGCCACCACCTATGGAGGAAGCACCAGTGCAGAGACCTCTGTGACCTCCAGCTCTCAGGCCAGCACCACTGCAGCTCCCAGCGCCTCAACGCAGACCTCCACATCACCCTTCACCACCTGGGAGTCACGGGACGTCCGGTAGCAGCACAGAAGTGACCTCAAGCACATCACCTGTGACATCGTCCAACTCCCAAGCCACCACCTATGGAGGAACCACCAGTGCAGAGACCTCTGTGACCTCCAGCTCTCAGGCCAGCACCACTACAGCTCCCAGCACCTCAACGGAGACCTCCACGTCATCCTTCAGCACCTTGGGAGTCACTGGGACCACAGGCAGCAGCACAGAAGTGACCTCAACCACATCACCTCTGACATCGTCAACCTCCCAAGCCACCACCTATGAGGAACCACCAGTGCAGAAACCTCTGTGACCTCCAGCTCTGAGGCCAGCACAACAGCAGCTCCCAGCACCTCAACGGAGACGTCCATGTCATCCTTCAGCACCTTGGGAGTCACTGGGACCACAGGCAGCAGCACAGAGGTGACCTCAAGCACATCACCTGTGACATTGTCCACCTCCCAAGCCACCACCTATGGAGGAACCACCAGTGCAGAGACCTCTGTGACCTCCAGCTCTCAGGCCAGCACTACTGCAGCTCCCAGCGCCTCAACGGAGACTTCCACGTCACCCTTCACCACCTTGGGAGTCACGGGGACGTCCGGTAGCAGCACAGAAGTGACCTCAACCAC
>NW_028289920.1:0-16446 GCF_059628265.1 Tinamus guttatus | reverse complement strand
CCTCATTTTCCTCCTCCTTCATTTCCCCCCTCCTCATTCCCTCCTCTTTTCCCTCATCCCCCCCGATTCCCCTCATTTCCCCCTCATTCCCTCCTCTTTTCCCTCCTTGCCGCCTCATTCCCCCCCAATTCCCCTCATTTCACCCCCATCCTTCCTCCAGAACCCGCATTCCCCTCAATTCCCCCCTCATTTACCTCAAGTTTCCCCTCATTTCCCTCACGTCTCCCAACATTTCCCTCATGTTTCCCCCATTTTCCCCTCATATCCCCTGCTCATTTCCTCCCCCACTCCCTTCTCTTTTCCCTCATTCCCCGCCTCATTCCCCCCCATTCCCTGCATTTCACCCCCATTCTTCCTCCAGGACCCCCATTCCCTTCATTTCCCCCCCTATTTACCTCAAGTTTCCTCCCATTTCCCTCATGTTCCTCCCCATTTTCCCCTCATTCCCCTCCCCCATTCCCTCCTCTTTTCCCTCATTCCCCCCTCTTTCCCCCAATTCCCCTCATTTCCCATCCAGGACCCCCATTCCCCTCATTCCCCCCTCATTTACCTCAAGTTTCCCCTCATTTACCTCATGTTCCCCTTCATTTACCTCACATTTTCACCCATTCCCTTTGATTCCCCCCTCATTTACCTCACGTGTCCCCCATTTCCCTCACGTTTCCCCCCTTCTGCCCTCATTCCCTCCTCTTTTCCCTCATTTCCCCCTCATTCCCCCCCAATTCCCCTCATTTCACCCTCATTCTTCCTCCAGGACCCCCATTTCCCCAATTCCCCCCTCGTTTCCCTCACGTTTCCCCTCATTTACCTCACGTTCCCCTTCGCTTACCTCACATTTCCACCCATTCCCCTCAATTCCCCCCTCATTTCCCTCACGTCTCCCAACATTTCCCTCATGTAACCCCCAATTTTCCCCTAATTTTCCCCCCTTCCCTCCTCTTTTCCCTCATTCCCCCCTCTTTCCCACCGCCATTCCGCTCATTTCACCCCCATTCTTCCTCCAGGACCCCCATTTCCCTCATTCCCCCCTCATTTACCTAAATTCCCCCCTCATTTACCTAAATTCCCCCTTCATTTCCCTCACGTTTCCCCTCATTTCCCTCAAGTTTCCCCTCATTTACCTCACATTCCCCTTGGTTTACCTCACATTTCCACCCATTCCCCTCGATTCCCCCCTCATTTCCCTCACGTCTCCCGCCATTTCCCTCACGTCTCCCAACCCTTCCTTCACTTTCCCCCCCATTTTCCCCTCATTCCCCCCTCATTTACCTAAATTCCCCCCTCATTTACCTCAAGTTTCCCCTCATTTACCTCACATTTCCACCCATTCCCCTCGATTCCCCCCTCATTCCCCTTGATTCCCCCCTCATTTCCCTCGCGTCTCCCGCCATTTCCCTCACGTCCCCTGCCATTTCCCTCACGTCTCCCGCCATTTCCCTCACGTCCCCCGCCATTTCCCTCACGTCTCCCAACACTTACCTCACGTTCCCCGCCATTTTCCCCTCATTCCCCTCGATTCCCCCCTCATTTCCCTCGCGTCTCCCGCCATTTCCCTTGTGTCTCCTGCCATTTCCCTCACGTCTCCCAACCCTTCCCTCACGTTCCCCCCCATTTTCCCCTCATTCCCCTGGATTCCCCCCTCATCTCCCTCACATCTCTCCTCATTTCCCTCACGTCCCCCGCCATTTCCCTCACGTCCCCCGCCATTTCCCTCACGTCTCCCAACACTTCCCTCACGTTCCCCGCCATTTTCCCCTCATTCCCCTGGATTCCCCCCTCATTTCCCTCACGTCTCCCGCCATTTCCCTCATGTCCCCCGCCATTTCCCTTACGTCCCCCGCCATTTCCCTCACGTCCCCCGCCATTTCCCTCATGTCCCCCAACCCTTCCCTCACGTTCCCCCCCATTTTCCCCTCATTCCCCTCGATTCCCCCTTCATTTCCCTCACGTCTCCCGCCATTTCCCTCGCGTCTCCCGCCATTTCCCTCACGTCTCCCAACCCTTCCCTCACGTTCCCCCCCATTTTCCCCTCAGTCCCCTCGATTCCCCCCTCATTTCCCTCACATCTCTCCTCGTTTCCCTCACGTCTCCCGCCATTTCCCTCACGTCTCCCCTCGTTTCCCTCACGTCTCCCCTCATTTCCCTCACGTCCCCCGCCATTTCCCTCACGTCTCCCAACACTTACCTCACGTTCCCCGCCATTTTCTCCTCATTCCCCTCGATTCCCCCCTCATTTCCCTCACGTCTCCCAACCCTTCCCTCACGTCCCCCGCCACTTTCCCCTCATTCCCCTGGATTCCCCCCTCATTTCCCTCACGTCTCCCCTCATTTCCCTCACGTCCCCCAACATTTCCCTCACGTCCCCCAACCCTTCCCTCACGTCCCCCCCGTTTTCCCCTCGTTCCCCGTTCCCGCCGCTCACCCAGCAGCGCGCAGGCCTCGCGCACGGCGGCCGCCACGGGCTGCGCGAAGCCGAGGCGCAGGCGGACGCGGCGGCCGCAGGGCAGGCGCAGCCGGAGCGGCCGGCGCCGCGACACGAAGCGCAGGGCGGCCTCGGCGCCCACGGCCAGCGCGTCCAGCGAGCGCCCGGCGCGGAGCAGCCAGCGCCGCCGCTGCGGCCACCACAGCGCGTGGCCCGACCAGTCCCGGCGCTCCCCTGCGGACACGGTGAGATGGGGATGTCAAAAAAATGCGTTATTGGAGTCCCAAATGGCCCCAAAATGGAGGGATTTGGGGTTAGGGAGCAGCCAGCGCCGCCGCTGCGGCCACCACAGCGCGTGGCCCGACCAGTCCCGGCGCTCCCCTGCGGACAAGGTGAGATGGGGATGTCAAAAAAATGCGTTATTGGAGTCCCAAATGGCCCCAAAATGGAGGGATTTGGGGTTAGGGAGCAGCCAGCGCAGCCGCTGCGGCAACCACAGCGCGTGGCCGGACCAGTCCCGGCGCTCCCCTGGGGACACGGTGAGATGGGGATGTCAAAAAAATGGGTTATTGGGGTCCTAAAATGGAGGGATTTGGGGTTTTGGTGCCATCACAGCGCGTGGCCTGACCAGTCCTGGCGCTCCCCTGGGGACAAGAGGGGACACGGTGAGAGGGGGACACAAAAAAACGGGTTCTGCAGGATATAGGGGTTCCAAATGGCCCAAAATGGAGGGATTTGGGGTTCTGGTGTCACCACAGCGCGTGGCCGGACCAGTCCCGGCGCTCCCCTGGGGACACGGTGAGATGGGGATGTCAAAAAAATGGGTTATTGGAGTCCCAAATGGCCCAAAATGGAGGGATTTGGGGTTAGGGAGCAGCCAGCGCCGCCGCTGCGGCCACCACAGCGCGTGGCCCGACCAGTCCCGGCGCTCCCCTGGGGACACGGTGAGATGGGGATGTCAAAAAAATGGGTTATTGGAGTCCCAAATGGCCCCAAAATGGAGGGATTTGGGGTTCTGGTGCCACCACAGCGCGTGGCCCGACCAGTCCCGGCGCTCCCCTGCGGACACGGTGAGATGGGGATGTCAAAAAAATGGGTTATTGGGGTCCCAAATTGAGGGATTTGGGGTTCTGGTGCCACCACAGCGTGTGGCCTGACCAGTCCCGCCGCTCCCCTGGGGACAATGGGGACATGGTGAGAGGGGGACACCAAAAAACCCGGGTTCTGGGGGATAAAGGACCCAAAATGGCCCCAAAATGGAGGGATTTGGGGTTCTGGGGCCACCACAGTGTGTGGCCCGACCAGTCCCGGCGTTCCCCTGCGGACACGGTGAGATGGGGATGTCAAAAAAAATGGGTTATTGGAGTCCCAAATGGCCCCAAAATGGAGAGATTTGGGGTTCTGGTGCCACCACAGTGTGTGGCCCGACCAGTCCCGGCGCTCCCCTGTGGACACGGTAGATGGGGATGTCAAAAAATCCGGGTTCTGGGGGATAAAGGACCCAAAATGGCTCGAAAATGGAGGGATTTGGGGTTCTGGTGCCACCACAGCGCGTGGCCCGACCAGTCCCGGCGTTCCCCTGCGGACAAGGTGAGATGGGGATGTCAAAAAAATGGGTTATTGGGGTCCCAAAGTGGAGGGATTTGGGGTTTTGGTGCCATCACAGTGCGTGGCCCGACCAGTCCCGGCGCTCCCCTGGGGAGAAGGTGAGATGGGGATGTCAAAAAAATGGGTTATTGGGGTCCCAAAATGGAGGGATTTGGAGTTCTGGTGCCACCACAGCGTGTGGCCTGACCAGTCCCGGCGCTCCCCTGGGGACAAGAGGGGACATGGTGAGAGGGGGACACCAAAAAAAACAGGTTCTGCAGGATATAGGGGTCCCAAATGGCCCCAAAATTGAGGGATTTGGGGTTCTGGTGTCACCACAGCGCGTGGCCCGACCAGTCCCGGCGCTCCCCTGCGGACAGGGGGACATGGTGAGATGGGGATGTCAAAAAAATGGGTTATTGGGGTCCCAAAATGGAGGGATTTGGGGTTTTGGTGCCATCACAGCGCATGGCCCGACCAGTCCCGGTGCTCCCCTGGGGACATGGTGAGATGGGGATGTCAAAAAAAATGGGTTATTGGGGTCCCAAATGGAAGGATTTGGGGTTCTGGTGCCACCACAGCGTGTGGCCTGACCAGTCCTGGCGCTCCCCTGGGGACAAGAGGGGACACGGTGAGATGGGGACACAAAAAAACGGGTTCTGCAGGATATAGGGGTTCCAAATGGCCCCAAAATGGAGGGATTTGGGGTTCTGGGGCCACCCCAGCTCATGGCCCGGCCAGTCCCACCGCTCCCCCGGGGACACAAGGGGACAAAGCGACATGGGGGAGATCGGGGGTCCCCAGGCACCCAAAAACGGGGGTTTTGGGTCTCCCCGGCAGCCCCGACATGAGGGAACTGGGGGGAGGGGTGTCGTGGGCCCAGGCGTCCGGGCCCCTCCCGGGTTATTCCTGGTTCCCTTTTCGGGGGGGGGGGAAGGGGAAGGGAATGTGGGAGGCTCCGATAAGGACCCGGACCCCCAGCCACATCCTGCCCCCCCCGCCGCTGTCACTCAGCACCGAGTGACACCCGCAGGGACAACGCGGGGCGGGCGGGGGAGCCGGACGCCTGGGCCCTTCCCTGGGTGGGGGCAGAGGGGGGAGCCGGACGCCTAGGCCCTTCCGGGGAGAGATGGCGCTCGGGATGGGGGGGTAGGGAACAAGGGGGAGGCCAAGGGCATCCGGACGCCTCCACGGAGCCGGGGGGGCTGCAGGGAAGAGCAGAGGCCGCCCGGACGCCTGGGCCCCTAGCGGGTGGAGGGGGCAACTCGGGGGCCGCCCGGACGCCTGGGCCCTTGGGGGATGCGGGAGGCACCCGGACGCCTGGGCCCCTGGCGGGTGGAAGGGGCAACGTGGGGGCCGCCTGGACGCCTGGGCCCTTGAAGGGATGCGGGAGGCACCCGGACGCCTGGGCCCCTGGCAGGTGGAAGGGGCAACGTGGGGGTCGCCCGGACGCCTGGGCCCTTGAAGGGATGCGGGAGGCACCCGGACGCCTGGGCCCCTGGGGGGTGGAGGGGGCAACTCGGGGGCCGCCCGGACGCCTGGGCCCTTGGGGGGATGCGGGAGGCACCCGGACGCCTGGGCCCCTGGGGGGTGGAAGGGGCAACTCGGGGGCCGCCCGGACGCCTGGGCCCTCGGGGGGATGCGGGAGGCACCCGGACGCCTGGGCCCCTGGGGGGTGCAGGGGGCAGCTTGGGGATCACCCGGACGCCGGGGCCCCGGGAGGGCCGCGCTCCCCGCCGGGCCCCGGGGCGGGACTCACCGACGGCGTCGACGATGCGGAGCACGAGGCCGCCGACGTGGAGGCCGCCGGCCACGCGCAGGGCCAGCTCCACGGGCGGCCCCGGGCCCAGCTCCACGTCCACCCGCAGCTCGAAGGAGCCGGCGCCCTCGTCCGCCATCGCCGCCCGGACGCCTGGGCCCCGCCGCCCCGCGCCCCCGCCCCGGACGCCTGGGCCCCGCCGCAGAGGAAGTTCGTGAAGGGGAGGGGAAGCCGCCCCGGACGCCTGGGCCCCCGCGCAAGGCCCGCCGGGACCCCGCCCCGCCGGGGGCGCCCGGACGCCTGGGCCCCAAGCAGGTAACCCCCATCGTGAGTATTGGGGGCACCCGGACGCCTGGACCCCTGCAGTGTCACCCCCATCGTGTCTATTGGGGGGCACCCGGACGCCTGGGCCCCCTTCCCATCACGCCCTTGATCCCTTGGATATGGGGCCCCGGACGCCTGGGCCCCCTATAGCCACCCCCCATTGCGACTCTTGGGGGGCAGGGGGATACCCGGACGCCTGGGGCCCTGCACAGTCACCCCCTTCACATCTATGGGGGGGCACCCGGACGCCGGGGCCCTTCCCCTCACCCCATCGCTGCAGGGCCCGGACGCCTGGGCCCTGGAGAGGGGATGGGGGTTGGAGGGCAGGAAGCGTCACCCGGACGCCTGGGCCCCTTCCTTGCCTTGAAGGGGCCGTTTGGGGGTGAAAGAGGCTGATTCGGGACAAGGCCCCTCCTCCCTTTTCCATAGGGAAGGGGGGGCCCAGGCGTCCTGCCCACCCCCTCCCCCGCCCCAGCTTCCTCCTTGGCGCGGGGGGGCCCAGGCGTCCGGGTGCACCCCCCCCCCCCGCACCACCCCTCCCCCCACAACCCCCGCAAGGGGCCCCGGCGTCCGGGCACCCCCAAACAGGCTCCACTCGGTGTCTGCTCCGCTCTTTATTACAGGGGTGCGGGGGGGAGGGCACCCCCCAAACCGAGACAACAACCTGACACCCCCCAACACCCCCCCGACCCCCAATAACCCCTCATTTGGGGGCGGGGGGGGGGGGGGGGGAACAACACTCGGCCACCCCCGGCCTGTCCCCAACCACTCCCCGCCCTGGGGAGGGGCAGGGGGTGTCACCGGTGGGTGTGGGGGGGTGACGCACAACCGGCCAGGGGTGTTGACAGGCGGCGGCCCCCGGGGGTATCACCGGATCGCGATGAGCCCCACGTCCATCAGCCGCTGGATCTTCTGCGCGATCACCGGGTTCTTCAGGTGCCTGCGGGGGGGACGGTGACAGGCGGCGCCGGGTGACGCGCAGTGACATTGGGGGAGATGCACATGGGGCTTATAGGACGACAGGGGGACATAGGATGACAAGGACACCAGGTGACATAGGGTGACAGGGAAACACACAGTGCTGGGTGGTGACACACGGTGACACGGTGGGTGACACAGGGTGACATGGGGGAGCCACAGGGTGACGGGGGCGGTGACACATGACAACACAGGCGGACATAGCGACACACTGGGGTGCTCCGGGCTGGGTGACGCATGAACCACTCCAGGGTCACCCTGACAACAGCCGCAGGACGGCTGTGACAGAACCCCAAGCCGCGCGAGGCTGCCGGGTGACACGCACCATTCCACGGGGGGAACAACCCCCCACCCCACCACGAGCCCCGCCGGGGGTGCCGCCACCACCGGGTGACGCCGCCGCCGGGTGACGCGTCAGCCACTCACTCGCTCAGTGCCTGCGGGTCCTTCTGCATCTGCTCCAGGATGAGGCGCATGGCCGGGTCGCTCATGATCTGCTGCACCTCGGGGTCGGCCATGGCGCGGCGCTTCACCTCCTCGGGGGTGTCGTTCCGGTTGTACTGCGCCAGCAGGCACCGCTGGTAGCCCTCCGACGCCTCCTGTAGCACGGGTGACAACAGCGGGGGTGACGGAACCCCCTGTGGCACCGGGCGGCGGGAGCCGCTTCCCCTCGCTGCGGGGGTTGCTGCGGCTGTAGCGGGTGCCACCTGTGCGGGAACCACCGCTCACCTTACAGGTGCTGTCGAGGTCCAGGGCTTTCTGGTAGACGTCCATGGCTTTGGTGTAGTCCTTCATGGCCTCCAGCGCCGCTGCTTTCCGGGTGTAGCCCTTTACTGACAACAGGCGGCGGCGGCTGTGAGCGGACTGGGTGACACCGCGGGGGGGGACGTGTCAAGCGGGGGGGCTCGCACTTACTGAAGGAGGGGTCGAGCCGGATACACTCCTCACAGTCCTGCGGACAGCGACTGTTAGGGCGAGGGGTGAACGCAACACCCGCTGTGTCACCCGCTGCCATCAGGCAGGAGCAGCCCAGAATCACCCCCCAGAACACCCGGCGGCACCTTCAGCGCCAGCTGGAACTCCAGTAGTTTGGTGTAACAGGCGGCGCGGTTGCTGTACAGCTTGGCGTCCTCGGGGTTGCGCCTGATGGCCTCGGTGTAGTGCTTCATGGCGCGGGGGTAGTCGCCTGTGTGTGTGTGTGGGGGGGCGGTCACGGCGAGTCCGGCTGTTGCCGGGACACCCCTCCGTGCCGCTACAGCCGCTCACCCTTCTGGAAACACTCGTTGCCCTTGGTCTTCTCCTGCAGCGCCAGCTCCGGGTCGATGTACGCCAGGCGCTGCTGCTCCTTCAGGATCTTCTCCGCCTGTTGGCGATGGCGGTAGGGGGATGTCCCCGGGGTCCCCAATACCCCGCAACATCCCCCCCCGGCAACCACCGCTCACCTGCTGACACTTCTTGAGCACCTCGGGCGTGCGGTGCTCGGTCAGCGACTTGTTGTACGACTGTATGGCCTCCTGGTACCGCTCCTCCTTCAGGTACGAGTTCCCCACGCGCGCGTACACCCTGCAGGGGGTGTATGTGGGGGGGTGTAGGAACACGTGGAGGGGGTTGCCCCACGACCGTCACCCCGGCGGGGTGTGATGACACCGCGACTCACTTGGCGATCTGCCTGTAGTCCTCGCGGTTCTCGCGCCCCACCGCGATGGCCTCCTCACACAGCTCGCGACACCGCTGGTACTCGCCCTTCTCGAAGTGCACGGCTGTAGCGCGGTGGTAGGCGGTGAGCAGTGTCACCCGCGTCGCGGTGTGCGTCCCCCCCTCCCCGGCCGCCGCGGTGACGCACCGGCCTGGTTGGCGATGTAGGTCATGTTGTCAGGGTCCAGCTCCCGCGCGCGGCTGTAGTGGCCCAGGGCTGTCTCGAAGCTCTTGCGGCGGTAGGCGGTGTTGCCCAGCTCCTTCTCCCGCAGCGCCTGTGCGGCGGGGGTCACCGTGTGTTGCTGGGGTGCCCGCGGTGTCACCGTCCCCTTCCTTGCAGTGTCACCCCGCCCCCACAGTGTTGTCATCCCCCTTTTCAGTGTCATCTACCCTCTCACACCGTCACCCTCCCCTTTCTGGTGTTGTCAACTCCCTCTTCACAATATCATCACCCTCTCGGGGTGATGGCAATCCCTCGCAGTGTCACCGCCTCCTCGCGGTGTTGTCACCCCTCTCCGCGGTGTCACCCCCCCATGGTGTCACCCCCTCTTCACAGTGTTGTCCCCCTGCCCCGCAATGTCACCCCCTCCTCGCGGTGTTGTCACCCCTCTCCGCGGTGTCACCCCCTCATGGTGTCACCTCCTCTTCACAGTGTTGTCCCCCCGCCCTGCAATGTCACCCCCTCCTCGCGGTGTTGTCACCCCTCTCCGCGGTGTCACCCCCCCATGGTGTCACCCCCTCTTCACAGTGTTGTCCCCCCGCCCTGCAATGTCACCCCCTCCTCGCGGTGTTGTCACCCCTCTCCGCGGTGTCACCCCCTCATGGTGTCACCCCCTCTTCACAGTGTTGTCCCCCCGCCCTGCAATGTCACCCCCTCCTCGCGGTGTTGTCACCCCTCTCCGCGGTGTCACCCCCCCATGGTGTCACCCCCTCTTCACAGTGTTGTCCCCCCGCCCTGCAATGTCACCCCCTCCTCACGGTGTTGTCACTCCTCTCCGCGGTGTCACCCCCCCCATGGTGTCACCCCCTCTTCACAGTGTTGTCCCCCCGCCCTGCAATGTCACCCCCTCCTCGCGGTGTTGTCACTCCTCTCCGCAGTGTCACCCCCCCCATGGTGTCACCCCCTCTTCACAGTGTTGTCCCCCCGCCCTGCAATGTCACCCCCTCTCTGCGGTGTCACCCCCCCATGGTGTCACCCCCTCTTCACAGTGTTGTCCCCCCGCCCCACGATGTCACCCCCTCCTCACGGTGTTGTCACCCTCCCCAACCTGTTTCTTGTTCTCGGGCAGCTCCGGCTCAGGGGCGGGG
Source organism: Tinamus guttatus (assembly GCF_059628265.1). Lineage (NCBI taxonomy): Eukaryota > Metazoa > Chordata > Aves > Tinamiformes > Tinamidae > Tinamus > Tinamus guttatus. The sequence goes on along the minus strand of NW_028289920.1, from coordinate 6,373 downwards.
GGGGCCTGCGGGGGGGGCGCGGGGGTGGGGGGCGGCGCAGGCTCCTCCTCCTCCTCCTCGGCCCCGCCCAGCTCCACGCCCAGCAGGACGCTCAGTGTCGTCAGCACCCGCGGGTCCTGCAGCCTCCTGGGGACCGGGGGGCAGCGTGAGGACCCCCCCGGCAACACCCGGACCGGCCGGGGTACCCAGGACCCCCAACGCGTCCCCAGGGCCCCCCGGGTGACACCCCTCCCCTCCACCGGGACCCTCCGGATCCAAGCAGCTGCCCCCAACCCCCTCCATGGGACCCCTGCCCCCGCTTCAGCCTCAGCCCCCCCCAATGTCACCTGGGACCCCTCCCCAGGATCCCCCTCCCCAATGTCACCAGGGACCCCCCCCATGAGCCTCAGCCCCTCACAGTGTCACCTGGGACCCCCTCCCCAGGACCCCTCCCAATGTCACCCAGGACCCTCCCCCATGAGCCTCAGCCCCCCCAAATGTCACCTGGGGATCCCCTCAGGATCCCCCTCCCCAGTGTCACCAGGGAGCCCCCCATGAGTCCCAGCCCCCCAAATGTCACCAGGGACCCCCCCCATGAACCTCAGCCCCCCCCCACAATGTCACCTGAGACCCTCCTCCCCAGGACCCCTCCCAATGTCACCCAGGACCCTCTCCCATGAGTTTCAGCCCCCCTGTGTCACCCAGGGCCCCCCTCAGGATCCCCCCTCAATGTCACCAGGGACAGCCCCCCCCACGAGCCTCAGCCCCCACCGGTGTCACCCAGGACCAACCCCAGGACCCCTCCCAATGTCACCCACCCCCCCGCGGTGTCCCCTGTCCCCCCCGTCCCCCCGCAGTGTCCCCTGTCCCCCCTGTCCCCCCGCAGTGTCACTGACGCTCCCAGCTCGGCCGGGCGCCGCCGCAGCTCGTCCAGCAGCTCCCGGTACTCCGGCTGTTCCAGCAGCGCCCGCGTGCGCGGGTCCCCCCGCAGCCGCTCCAGCAGGTCCGGGGCGCCCAGCGGGTTGGGCACGCGGCGCTCGGCTGTGCGGGGGGAAGCGCAACACCGTGAGCGCGGGGTAGATGTGGGGGCGTACCGCCTCGCGGAGGGGTGACACGCACATGCAACACCGTTAGCGTAGGGAACACACAGCACCGTGAGCACGGGGTAGGAGGGGGGTTCTGCCACCTCACGGAGGGGTGACACACACACACGCAACACCGTGAGCTGGGGGGAACACGCAACACTGTGACTGCGGGGTAGACGTGGGGTTCTACCACCTCGTGGAGAGGTGACGCACACACACAACACCATGAGCGGGGGAAACACGCAACACTGTGAGCACAGGGTAGACGTGGGGTTCTGCCGCCTCGCAGAGGGGTGACACGTACACGCACACCGTGAGCGGGGGGTAAATGTAGGGGTGTGCCACTTCGTGGAGGAGTGACACACACACCGTAAGCGCGGGGTAAGCGTGGGGGTGTGCCACTTCACAGAGGGGTGACACACGCACACACGCAACACCATGAGCACGGGGTACGTGTGAAGGTGTGCTCAGCGTCACCCCCAGCACCCTGTGAGCACAGTGTAGTCACAGCAGTACAGGCAAGGTGCTGTTTCGTGGTGGGGTCACACACACACACACACACACACACACACACCCCACCGTGAGCATGGAGTAGGTGCGGGGTTGAGGACAGAGTGCCCCTTCGCAGAGAGGTGACGCATGCACACTGTGAGCAAGGTGTAGTTGTGGTGCTGCAATCAGGGTGCTGTTTCATGGCAGGCTCACACCCATGCACATACACTATGAGCACAGTGTAGTCGTGGTGTTGGTGTCACACTGTTTTGCAGCGGGGTCACACGCACCCCCACCCACGAGTGCAATGTAGTCATGGTGTGGCAGTCAGGGTGTTCGTTTGCATCGGGGTAACACAGACACACACACACTGAGCACAGTGTAATAACGGTGTTGCAGTCAAGGTGCTGGTTTGTGATGTGGCGACACACATACACACACTGACCACACTGTAGTTGCGGTGTTACTGTCACGCTGTTTTGCAGAGGGGTCACACAGGCACACACGCAGAGCACAGTGCAGTCGGGGTGTTGTTGTCAGGGTGTTGTTTCACGGTGGGGTTGCACACGCACGCGCACATACACACGAAACGAGCACAGTGTAGTCACAACGTTACAGGCAGAGTGCTGCTCCATGGCTGGGCAATGCACATATACACGCACACAGTATAAGCACGGCACAGTTGACCACAGTGTAGTTGTGCTGTTGCTGTCACGCTGTTTTGCAGCACGCACGCACACACACACACAGAGCACAGTATAGTTGTGGTGTTGTGGTCAGGGCGCTGTTTCACAGTCGACATGCACACACAGAGTGAGCACAGCGTAGTCACAGTGTCACAGCCAGGATGCTGCTTAGCAGCGAGATGACACACATACACACACTGTGAGCATGGTGTAGTCACGGTGTTGCTGTCATGCTGTTTCACAGCGGAGTGTCACACACACACACACACACACACAGCTCAGTGTAGTCACAGTGTTGCACTCAGGCTGTTCTCAGACACACACACGCGGTGAGCGCGCGGTGTTGCTGTCATGCTGTTTCACAGTGGGGCGTCACACGCACACATACACACAGAGCACAGTAGTTACGCTGTTGCGCTCAGGCTGTTCTCAGACACACACGCGGTGAGCGCGCGGTGTTGCTGTCATGCTGTTTCACAGAGGGCTGTCACACACACACACACACACACACACACACAGAGCTCAGTGTAGTCACGGTGTTGCACTCAGGCTGTTCTCAGACACACACACGTGAGCGCGCGGTGTTGCTGTCATGCTGTTTCACAGCGGGCTGTCACACACACACACACACACACACAGCTCAGTGTAGTCACGGTGTTGCACTCAGGCTGTTCTCAGACACACACACGTGAGCGCGCGGTGTTGCTGTCATGCTGTTTCACAGTGGGGCGTCACACGCACACATACACACAGAGCACAGCGTAGTTACGCTGTTGCGCTCAGGCTGTTCTCAGACACACACACGCGGTGAGCGCGCGGTGTTGCTCTCATGCTGTTTCACAGCGGGCTGTCACACACACACACACACACACACACACACAGCTCAGTGTAGTCACGGTGTTGCGCTCAGAGTGTTCTCAGACACACATGCGGTGAGCGCGTGGTGTTGCTGTCATGCTGTTTTACAGTGGGGCGTCACACGCACACATACACACAGAGCACAGCGTAGTTACGCTGTTGCGCTCAGGCTGTTCTCAGACACACACACACGGTGAGCGCGCGGTGTTGCTGTCATGCTGTTTCACAGTGGGGCGTCACACGCACACATACACACAGAGCACAGCGTAGTTACGCTGTTGCGCTCAGGCTGTTCTCAGACACACACGCGGTGAGCACGCGGTGTTGCTGTCATGCTGTTTCACAGCGGGGCGTCACACGCACACATACACACAGAGCACAGCGTAGTTACGCTGGTGCGCTCAGGCTGTTCTCAGACACACACACGCGGTGAGCGCGCGGTGTTGCCGGCGCGGTGTTGCCGGCGCGCGGTACGTACCGGCGAGCCGCGCGCGCAGGTCGCGCAGCCCCTGGCGCAGCTGGGAGCTGCCCGGCTCCCGCTCCAGGCCCTGCTCGTAGCAGCGCTCGGCCTCGTCCAGGCGCCCCAGGAACTGCAGCGCCGCCGCCTTGCGGGAATAGCCCTGGGAAAACGGGATCCGCCACAGCTGCAGCACCCTACAGCAACACCCTATAGACCCCTATAGGGCGGCCCATACAGCCCTAGAGCGCTCGGCCTCCTCCGGGCGCCCTGTGGGAACAGCCCTGGAAAAGAGCGGGATGGGAGCCCCACAGCCCCCTGTGGCACCCTACGAGGCCCTACAGCACCCTATAGAACCCTACAAGGCCCTATGGCATCCTATAGGGCCCTACAGCATCTTACAGAACCCCACAGCCCCATATAGAGCCCTATAACACCCTACAGGGCCCACACACCTTCCCCCCATCGGGGCATAGCTCAAGAGTGCGACAGGCGTCATCCAGCACGCGGCTGTAGGCACCCCCGTATAACACCCTACAACACCCCTACGACACCTCATAACACTCTGCAAAACCTTGTAACTTCCTACAACACCCCAGAACACCTCTATAACAGATGGTAAGACCCTAAAACACAACACTTCTATAACACCCTTGTAATGAGCTACAACAACTCTGCAACACTCATGTAACACCCTACAACGCCCCAGTACCACCCCACACACCTTCCCCCAGTCGGGGCGCAGCTCGACGGTGCGACAGGCGTCCTCCAGCGCGCGGTTGTAGTCGCCCTGCCGCGCGTAGGCAGCCGAGCGGTTGCTGTAGAGCACGGGGTTGTCACCGTCGAGGCCGATGGCGGCCGTGTACAGGCGCACGGCCTCGGCCACACGCCCTGCGCCCAGCGCCGCATTGCCCTGCTCCTTGAGCGTGTTCGCCTGTGCGCGACGCCGCCAACAGTCGGATGCGGGGGACAGTCGGACGCGGGGGACAGTCGGACGCCGGCCACGAGGAGGATCCGCAGGGGTGGGAAGAAGAGGCCGAGGATGAAGAGGAGGCCGAAGGTCCCTGTGGTGCCCCCTCCCAAGCTCCTCCCCCCCAGCCCCACAGGACCCCCCCACCAGCCCTATAGACCCCCTATAGGCCCCTCCCAGCCCCATAAGCCCCTATAGACTCCCTCAGTACCCCCCGCCCAAGGACGCAAGAACCCCCAGGACCCCCCACCCACCCCATAGGGCCCTACAGACCCCCTATAGCTCCCCTATAAGCCCCCATGACCCTCCACAGACCCCCTATAGATCCCCTATAAGCCCCCATGACCCTCCACAGACCCCCTATAGCTCCCCTATAAGCCCCCATGACCCTCCACAGACCCCCTATAGCTCCCCTATTAGCCCTCATGGCCCTCCACAGACCCCCTATAGATCCCCTATAAGCCCCCATGGCCCTCCACAGACCCCCTATAGCTCCCCTATAAGCCCCCATGACCCTCCACAGACCCCCTATAGCTCCCCTATTAGCCCTCATGGCCCTCCACAGACCCCCTATAGATCCCCTATAAGCCCCCATGACCCTCCACAGACCCCCTATAGACATCTATAAACCCCCATACCCCCCCCCGGAGCCCTACACGTGCCCAGGACCCCCTACAACCCCCTTACAGGCCCCTATGTCCCCCCATAGACCCCTACAGTCCCCAATGGACCCTGGCCTCCCACAGACCCCCTATAGCCTCCTATAGGCCCCAATGGCCCCTAGGACCCAAGAGGGACCCCCTATAGGCCCCCAAACTCCCCTGGCCCTCTATAACCCTCCTATAGGTCCCCATGCTGCCCTATAACCCCCCTATGGCTTCCTATAGGCCCCCCGCTCCCCCATAGATGCCCCTATACACCCCCATACACCCCCCAGCTCCCTTTAACCCTACTATAGCCCCACAGACCCCCACTACAGCCCTGCCATATCCCCCCTATAGCATCCTATAGGGCCCCCCCACTCCCCTATAGACCTCCATACTTCCCCCCCCAGCTCCCTATAAGCCCCCCAGTAACCCCCTATAACCCCACTATGGCCTCCCATAAGCCCCACACTCCCCTATAGATGCTCTTATAGACCCCCATGCTCCCCTGGTCCCCCTATATACTCTCTATAAGGTGCTAGAGCCCCCCCCATGGCCTCCTATAGGCCCCCCACGCCCCTATAATCCTCCTATAGGTCCCCATGTCCCCCTATAGTCTCCCTATAACCTCACTATAGCCCCGCTATGGCCTCCTATAGACCCCATGCTCCCCTATAGATGCCCCTATAGACCCCCATACCCCCCAGCCCCGATGATCCTCCTATAGGTCCCCATGTCCCCCTATAACCTCACTATAGCCCCCCTACAGAGCCCCCCGCTCCCCTATAGATGCCCCTAGAGACCCCCATACACCCCCGGACCCCCTATAACCTCGCTATACTCCCTATGGACTCCTATAGACCCCCCGCTCCCCTATAGATGCCCCTATAACCCCCATATCCTCCCGGTCCCCATCGCTCCCCTATAACCCTCCTATAAGTCCCCATGTCTCACTATGGTCCCCACTACGGCCTCCTATAGGACTCCCCGCTCCCCTATAGACCCCCATCCCCCCCCGTCCCGCTATGGGGCCCCCGCTCCCCCTATAGGTGCCCCTATAGGTGCCCCTATAGGTGCCCCCATAGGGGCTCCCACGGGCCCCCTCCCACCTCCGCCATGGCGGCGCCGGTTCCGCTCCGCGCCGCCGCCTTCTGGAAGCTGCTAGAAGCCTCGCGGCCGCCCCCCCCGCCCCGCGATTGGCC
>NW_028289919.1:0-32487 GCF_059628265.1 Tinamus guttatus | reverse complement strand
CCCTATAGCCACCATAGGACCCCCTAGAGCTCCCCTAGGACCCCCTATAGCTCCCATAGGGCCCCCTAGAGGTCCCCCTAGGGCCTCCTATAACCACCATGGGACCCCATATAGGCCCCATAGGAACCTCTAGAGCTCCTATAGCCCCCCTAGAGCTCCTATAGGACCCCCTATAGTCCCCATAGGATGCCCTATAGCCCCCATAGGGCCCCCTAGAGCTCCCCTAGGACCCCCAGAGCTCCCCTAGGACACCCTATAGCTCCCATAGGGCTCCCTAGAGCTCCCCTAGTACCATCTAGAGCCCCCATAGGATCCCCTAGAGCTCCTATAGCCCCCCTAGAGCTCCTATAGGATCCCCTATAGTCCCCATAGGATGCCCTATAGCCCCCATAGGGATCCCCTAGAGCTCCCCTAGGACCCCCAATAGCCCCCATAGGACCCCCTAGAACTCCCATAGGACCCCCTAGAGCCCCCATAGGACTCCCAAGAACTCCTATAGGACCCCGTATAACCCTCATAGGGCCTCCTAGAACTCCCATAGGGCCCCCTATAGCCCCCACTGGACCCCCAGAGCTCCCATAGAACCCCGTAAAGCCCCTATAGGACGCCCTAGAGCTCCACGGGACGCCGTAGAGCTCCCCTAGGACACCCTATAACCCCCTTAGGACCCCGGGAGAGCCCCCGTGGGACCCCCTAGAGCCCCCTTATGACCTCCTAGAGCTTCTATAGCCCCCTAGACCTCCTATAGGACCCTCTACAGTGCCCCATAGGATGCCCTAGAGTTCCAACAGGGTCCCCTATAATCACCATAGGACCCACTATAACCCCCATAGGACCCCCTAGGCTCCTATAAATCCCCCAGAGCACCCATAGGATTCCCTAGAGATCCCCTAGGACCCCCCAGAACTCCCCTAGGGCCCCCTATAACCACCATAGGACCCTCTATAGCCCCCATAGGACCCCCTAGAGCTCCTATAAATCCCCCAGAGCACCCATAGGATCCCCTAGAGATCCCCTAGGACCCCCCAGAACTCCCCTAGGACCCCCTATAAGCCCCATAGGAACCCCTAGAGCTCCTATAGACCCCCTAAACTTCCTCTATGACCCTCTATAGTCCCCATAGGATGCCCTAGAGCTCCCATAGGGCCACCTATAACCACCATAGGACCCACTATAGCCCCCATAGGACCCCCTAGAACTCCCCAGCGCCCCCTATAACCACCATAGGACCCCCCTATAGCCCCCCTAGGACCCCCAGAGCTCCCCATACGACCCCCTAGAGCTCCACTAGGAGCCCCAAAGCTCCCATAGAACCCCCTATAGTCCCCATAGGGGCCCCTAGAGCTCCCTTAGGGCCCCGATAACCACCAAAGGACACTCCATAGCCCCCATAGGACCCTTAGACCTCTCATAGTACCCCGTATAGCTCCCAGAGGAACTCCTAGAGCTCCTATTGCCCCCCTAGGGCTCCTATAGGATCCCCTATATTCCCCATAGAATGCCCTAGAGCTCCCATAGGGCCACCTATAACCTCCTTAGGACCCCTAAGAGCCCCCATAGGGCCCCCTAGAGCCCCCACAGGCCGCCCAGTGCTCCCCTAGGACCCCCTATAACCACCTTAGGACCCCGTATAGGCCCCATAGGACCACCTAGAGCTCCCCTAGGGCCCCCTGTAGCTCCCTAGGACACCGGATAGGCCCCATAGGACCACCTAGAGCTCCTATAGCCTTCCTAGAGCTCCTATAGGACTCCCTATAGTCTCCATAGGACCCTTAGACCTCACATAATACCCCCTATAGCTACCTTAAGAACTCCTAAAGCTCCTATTGCCCCCCTAGAGCTCTATAGGTTCCCCTATATTCCCCATAGAATGCCCTAGAACTCCCATAGGGTCCGCTATAACCATCATAGGACCCCTTATTGTCCCCTTAGGGCCCCACTGAGCTCCCATAGGAACCCCTACAGCTTCATGGGACGCACTAGAGCTCCCCTAGAGCCCCCTATAACACCATAGGACCCTCTATAGCCCCCATAGGATCTCATAGAGCTCCCATAGGACGCCCTATAGCCCCCATTGGATCCCCCAGAGCTCCCCTAGGACCCCCCAGAGCTCCCTAGGACCCCCTATAGCTCCCATAGGGAACCCTAGAGCTCCCCTAGGACCCCCCAGAGTTCCCCTAGGACCCTCTATAACCCTCATAGGGCCCCCTAGAGCTCCCCTAGGACCCCCTACAGCGCCCATAGGACCCCCTTATAGCTCCCCTAGGACCCCCCAGAGTTCCCCTAGGACCCCCTATAGCTCCCATAGGGAACCCTAGAGCTCCCATAGGACCCCCCGAGCTCCCCTAGGACCCCCTACAGCCCCTATAGGGCCTCCTAGAGCTCCCATAGGGACGCCCTAGAGCTCCCTAGGGCCCCCTATAACCACCATAGGACCTTCTAGAGCCCCCATAGGACCCCCTAAAGCTCCTATAACTCCCCCAGAGCCCCATAGGACCCCCTATAACCCCCATAGGACCCCCTATAACCCCCATAGGACCCCCTAGGGCTCCCATAGGACCCCCTACAGCACCCATAGGACCCCTAGAGCTCCCCTAGGACCCGCTATAACCACCATAGGACCCCCTATTGTCCACATAGGACCCCCTATTGTCCCCATAGGACCCCCAGAGCTCCCCTAGGACCCCATATAGCCCCCATAGGGCCCCCTAGAGCTCCCATAGGACCCCCAGAGCTCCCCTAGGACCCCCTACAGCCCCTATAGGGCCTCCTAGAGCTCCCATAGGACGCCCTAGAGCTCCTATAGGGCCCCCTATAACCTCCATAGGACCCCCTAGAGCTCCCCTAGGGACCCCCTAGAGCTCCCTAGGACCCGCTATAACCCTCATAGGGCCCCCTAGAGCCCCCATAGGGCCCCCTAGAGCTCCCATAGGACCCCCTAGAGCTCCCATAGGACCCCCTAGACCTCTATAGACTATAGGACCCTCTATAGTGCCCATAGGATGCCCTAGAGCTCCCATAGGGTTCCCCTATAACCTCCATAGGACCCTCTATAGCCCCCATTGGACCCCCTAGAGCTCCCCTAGGACCCACCAGAGCTCCCCTAGGACACCCTATAACCCCGGTAGGACCCCCAGAGCTCCCCTAGGACCCCCTATGGCCCCCATAGGAACCCCTAGAGCTCCTATAAGATCCCCCATAGTCCCCATAGGATGCCCTAGAGCTCCCCTAGGACGCCCTATAACCACCATAGGATGCCCTATAGACCCCATAGTGCCCCCTGGAGCTCCCCTAGGACCCCCAGAGCTCACCGGGATCCCCTATAGCCCCCATAGGGCCCCCTACAAATCCCCTAGGACCGCATAGAGCTCCCTAGAACCCCCTATAGCCCACATAGGACCCCCTAGAACTCCCATAGGACCCCCTACAGCGCCTATAGGACCCCGTAGAGCTCCCTAGGACCCGCTATAACCACCATAGGACCCCCTATAGTCCCCATAGGACCCCCAGAGCTCCCCTAGGACCCCATATAGCCCTCATAGGGCCCCCAAGAGCTCCCATAGCATGCCCTAGAGCTCCCCTAGGACCCCTTATAACCCCCATAGGGTCCCCTAGAACTCCCATAGTACCCCCTATAGCTCCCATAGGAACCCATAGAGCTCCTATAGGCCACCTAGACCTCCTATAGGACCCTCTATAGTGCCCATAGGATGCCCTAGTTCTCCCATAGGGTCCCCTATAACTTCCATAGGACCCCCTATAGACCACATATGGCCCCCTAGAGCCCCCACAGGACCCCCAGAGCTCCCCTAGGATCACCTATAGCCCCCAGAGAGCCTCCTAGAGCTCCCATAGGACGCCTATAGCCCCCATAGGACCTCCTAGAGCTCCTATAGACCCCCTAGAGCTCCTATAGTACCCCCTATAGACCCCATAGGATGTCCTAGAGCTCCCATAGGGCACACTATAACCACCATAGGACCCTCTATAGCCCCCATAGGACCCCCTAGAACTCCCATAGGACGCCCTATAGCCCCCATAGGACCCCCTAGAACTCCCCCAGGGACCCCTATAACCACGATAGGACCCCCTATAGCCCCCCGCTAGGACCTCCAGATCTCCCATAGGACCCCCTAGAGCCCCCATAGGGCCCCCTATAGCTCCCCTAGGACCCCCAAGAGCTCGCCTAGGACCCCCAAGAGCTCCCCTAGGACCCCCTATAACCCCCATAGGGCCTCCCTAGAACTCCCATAGGGCCCCCTAGAGCTCCCCTAGGGCCCCCTAGAGCCCCCATAGGACCCCCTAGAGCCCCCATAGGGCCCCCTATAGCTCGCCTAGGACCCCCAAGACCTCCCCTAGGGCCCCCTAGAACTCCCATAGGGCCCCCTAGAACTCCCATAGGACCCCCCTAGAGCTCCCATAGGGCCCCCTATAGCCCCCAATAGGGCCCCCTATAGCCCCCATAGGGCCCCCTATAGCTCGCCTAGGACCCCCAAGAGCTCGCCTAGGACCCCCAAGAGCTCCCCTAGGACCCCCTTATAACCCCCATAGGGCCCCCTAGAACTCCCATAGGGCCCCCTAGAACTCCCATAGGGCCCCCTAGAACTCCCATAGGACCCCCTAGAGGCCCCATAGGGCCCCCCTATAGCCCCCATAGGGCCCCCTATAGCTCGCCTAGGACCCCCAAGAGCTCGCCTAGGACCCCCAAGAGCTCCCCTAGGACCCCCTATAAACCCATAGGGCCCCTAGAACTCCCATAGGACCCCCTAGAGCCCCCATAGGAACCCCTAGAGCTCCTATAGCCCCCCTAGAGCTTCTATAGGATCCCCTATAGTCCCCCATAGGATGCCCTAGAGCTCCCATAGGACCACCTATAACCACCATAGGAACCCTAAGAGCCCCCATAGGGCCCCCTAGAGGCCCCACAGGACCCCCAGAGCTCCCCTAGGACACCCCCCCTATAGCCCCCATAGGACCCCCTAAGAGCCCCCATAGGGCCCCCTAGAGCCCCCACAGGACCCCCAGAGCTCCCTAGGACCCCCAAGAGCTCCCCTAGGACCCCCTATAACCCCATAGGGCCCCCCTAGAGCCCCCATAGGGCCCCCTATAGCCCCCATAGGGCCCCCTATAGCTCCCCCTAGGACCCCCAAGAGCTCGCCTAGGACCCCCTATAGCCCCCATAGGCCCCCTATAGCTCCCCTAGGACCCCCAAGAGCTCGCCTAGGACCCCCAAGAGCTCCCCTAGGACCCCCTATAAATCCCATAGGGCCCCCTAGAACCCCCATAGGAGCCCCCTATAGCTCGCCTAGGACCCCCAAGAGCTCCCCTAGGACCCCCTAAGAGCCCCCATAGGGCCCCCTAGAGGGCCCCCACAGGACCCCCAGAGCTCCCCTAGGACACCCTATAACCACCATAGGACCCTGTATAGGCCCCATAGGACCTCCTAGAGCTCCTATGGGGACTCCCTATTGTCCCCATAGGATGCCCTATAACCCCCATAGGACCCCCTAGAAGCTCCTATAAATCCCCAGAGCACCCATAGGATCCCCTAGAGATCCCCTAGGACCCCCCAGAACTCCCCCTAGGACCCCCTATAAGCCCCATAGGACCCCGTAGAGCCCCCATAGGAACCCCTAGAGCTCCTATAGACCCCCTAAACCTCCTCTATGACCCTCTATAGTCCCCATAGGATGCCCTAGAGCTCCCATAGGGCCACCTATAACCACCATAGGGACCCCACTATAGCCCCCATAGGGCCCCCTAGCGCCCACACAGGACCCCCAGAGCTCCCTAGGACCCCCCTTATAACCACCATAGGATGCCCTATAGCCCCCATAGGGGCCCCGTGGAGCTCCCCTAGGACCACCAGAGCTCCCTAGAAACCCTATAGACCCCATAGGGCCCCCTAGAGCTCCCTAGGACCCCCTAGAGCCCGCATAGGACCCCCTAGAGACCCCACAGGACCCCCTATAACCCCGATAGGGCCCCCTATAGCCCCCACTGGACCCCAGAGCTCCCATAGAACCCCCTAAAGCCCCATAGGACCCCCTAGAGCTCCACGGGACGCCCTAGAGCTCCCCTAGGACCCCCTATAACCCCCATTAGGACCCCCTATAACCCCCATAGGGACCCCCTAGAGCCCGCATAGGACCCCCTAGAGACCCCACAGGACCCCCTATAACCCCGATAGGGCCCCCTAGAACTCCCAAAGGACCCCCTAGAGCCCCATAGGAACCCCTAGAGCTCCTATAGCGCCCCTAGAGCTTCTATAAGATCCCCTATAGTCCCCATAGGATGGCCTAGAGCTCCCATAGGGCCACGTATAACCACCATTAGGACCCCTAAGAGCCCCCATAGGGCCACCCAGAGCTCCCCTAGAACCCTCAGAGCGCCACTAGGAGGCCCCTATAGCCCCCATAGGACCACCTAGAGCTCCCCTAGGGCCCCCTATATCCACCATAGCATGCCCTATAGCCCCCATAGGGCCCCCTAGAGCTCCTATAGCCCCCCCTAGAGCTCCTATAGGACCCCCTATAGTCCCCATAGGATGCCCTATAGCCCCCATAGGGCCCCCTAGAGGTCCCATAGGACGCCCTAGAGCCCCATAGGATGCCCTAGAGCTCCTATAGGATCCCCTATAGTCCCCATGAGATGCCCGAGAGCTCCCCTAGGGCCCCCTATAACCACCATAGGACCTTCTATAGCCCCCATAGGACCCCCTAAAGCTCCTATAATTCCCCAGAGCCCCCATAGGACCCCCAGAGCTCCCCTAGGAGCCCCTATAGCCCCCAGAGAGCCTCCTAGAGCTCCCATAGGACGCCCTAGAGCTCCCCCTAGGGCCCCAGAGCTCTTCTAGAACCCCTATAGCCCCCATAGGGCTCCCTAGAGCTCCCCTAGGACCCCCTATAGCCCCCATAGGACCCCCTATAGCCCCCATAGGACCCCCTAGAGCTCCCCTAGGACCCCCCAGAGTTCACCTAGGACCTTCTATAGCCCTCATAGGACCCCCTAAAGCTCCTATAACTCCCCCAGAGCCCCCATAGGACCCCCTATAACCCCCATAGGACCCCCCTAGGGCTCCCATAGGACCCCCTACAGCGCCCATAGGACCCCCTAGAGCTCCCCTAGGACCCGCTATAACCACCATAGGACCCCCTATTGTCCCCATAGGACCCCCTATTGTCCCCATAGGACCCCCCAGAGCTCCCCTAGGACCCCCATATAGCCCCCATAGGGCCCCCTAGACCTCTATAGACTATAGGACCCTCTATAGTGCCCATAGGATGCCCTAGAGCTCCCATAGGGTCCCCTATAACCTCCATAGGACCCTCTATAGCCCCCATTGGACCCCCTAGAGCTCCCCTAGGACCCACCAGAGCACCCCTAGGACACCCTATAACCCCGCAGGACCCCCAGAGCTCCCCTAGGACCCCCTATGGCCCCCATAGGAACCCCTAGAGCTCCTATAAGATCCCTTATAGTCCCCATAGGATGCCCTAGAGCTCCCCTAGGACGCCCTATAACCACCATAGGATGCCCTATAGACCCCATAGTGCCCCCTGGAGCTCCCCTAGGACCCCCAGAGCTCACCGGGATCCCCTATAGCCCCCATAGGGCCCCCCTACAAATCCCCTAAGACCGCATAGAGCTCCCCTAGAACCCCCTATAGCCCACATAGGACCCCTAGAACTCACCATAGGACCCCCTACAGCGCCTATAGGACCCCGTAGAGCTCCCCTAGGACCCGCTATAACCACCATAGGACCCCCTATAGCCCCCATAGGACCCCCTAGAACTCCCCCAGGGACCCCTATAACCACGATAGGACCCCCTATAGCCCCCCTAGGACCTCCAGATCTCCCATAGGGCCCCCTAGAGCCCCCATAGGGCCCCCTATAGCTCCCCTAGGACCCCCAAGAGCTCGCCTAGGACCCCCAAGAGCTCCCCTAGGACCCCCTATAACCCCCATAGGGGCCCCCTAGAACTCCCATAGGGCCCCCTAGAGCTCCCTTAGGGCCCCCGATAACCACCAAAGGACACTCCATAGCCCGCATAGGACCCCTTAGACCTCTCATAGTACCCCGTATAGCTCCCAGAGGAACTCCTAGAGCTCCTATTGCCCCCCTAGGGCTCCTATAGGATCCCCTATAATTCCCCATAGAATGCCCTTGAGCTCCCATAGGGCCACCTATAACCTCCTTAGGACCCCATATAGCCCCCATAGGGCCCCCTAGAGCTCCCATAGGACCCCCAGAGCTCCCCTAGGACCCCCTACAGCCCCTATAGGGCCTCCTAGAGCTCCCATAGGACGCCCTAGAGCTCCTATAGGGCCCCCCTATAACCTCCATAGGACCCCCTAGAGCTCCCCTAGGACCCCCTAGAGCTCCCCTAGGACCCGCTATAACCCTCATAGGGCCCCCTAGAGCCCCCATAGGGCCCCCTAGAGCTCCCATAGGACCCCCTAGACCTCTATAGACTATAGGACCCTCTATAGTGCCCATAGGATGCCCTAGAGCTCCCATAGGGTCCCCTATAACCTCCATAGGACCCTCTATAGCCCCATTGGACCCCCTAGCGCTCCCCTAGGACGCCCTATAACCACCATAGGATGCCCTATAGACCCATAGTGCCCCCTGGAGCTCCCCTAGGACCCCCCAGAGCTCACCGGGATCCCCTATAGCCCCCCATAGGGCCCCCTATAGCTCCCCTAGGACCCCCAAGAGCTCGCCTAGGACCCCCAAGAGCTCCCCTAGGACCCCCTATAACCCCCATAGGGCCCCCTAGAACTCCCATAGGGCCCCCTAGAGCCCCCATAGGGCCCCCTATAGCCCCCATAGGGCCCCCTATAGCTCCCCTAGGACCCCCAAGAGCTCCCCTAGGACCCCCTATAAACCCCCATAGGGCCCCCTAGAACTCCCATAGGACCCCCTAGAGCTCGCCTAGGACCCCCAAGAGCTCCCCTAGGACCCCCTATAACCCCTATAGGGCCCCCTAGAACTCCCATAGGACCCCCTAGAGCCCCCATAGGGCCCCCTATAGCTCCCCTAGGAACCCCAGAGCTCCCCTAGGACCCCCTATAGCTCCCATAGGGCTCCCTAGAGCTCCATGGGGCGCCCTAGAGCTCCCCTAGGGCCCCCTATAACCACCATAGGACCCTCTATAGCCCCCATAGGACCCCCTAGAGCTCCTATAAATCCCCCAGAGCACCCATAGGATCCCCTAGAGATCCCCTAGGACCCCCCAGAACTCCCCTAGGACCCCCTATAAGCCCCATAGGACCCCCTAGAGCCCCCATAGGAACCCCTAGAGCTCCTATAGACCCCCTAAACCTCCTCTATGACCCTCTATAGTCCCCATAGGATGCCCTAGAGCTCCCATAGGGCCACCTATAACCACCATAGGACCCACTATAGCCCCCATAGGACCCCCTAGAACTCCCCCAGCGCCCCCTATAACCACCATAGGACCCCCCCCTATAGCCCCCCTAGGACCCCGAGAGCTCCCATACGACCCCCTAGAGCTCCACTAGGAGCCCCAGAGCTCCCATAGAACCCCCTATAGCCCCCATAGGGGCCCCTAGAGCTCCCTTAGGGCCCCCGATAACCACCAAAGGACACTCCATAGCCCCCATAGGACCCCTTAGACCTCTCATAGTACCCCGTATAGCTCCCAGAGGAACTCCTAGAGCTCCTATTGCCCCCCTAGGGCTCCTATAGGATCCCCTATATTCCCATAGAATGCCCTAGAGCTCCCATAGGGCCACCTATAACCTCCTTAGGACCCCATATAGCCCCCATAGGGCCCCCTAGAGCTCCCCTACGACCCCCAAGAGCTCGCCTAGGACCCCCAAGAGCTCCCCTAGGACCCCCTATAACCCCCATAGGGCCCCCTAGAACTCCCATAGGACCCCCTAGAGCTCGCCTAGGACCCCCAAGAGCTCCCCTAGGACCCCCTATAACCCCTATAGGGCCCCCTAGAACTCCCATAGGACCCCCTAGAGCCCCCATAGGGCCCCCTATAGCCCCCTAGGGCCCCCTATAGCTCGCCTAGGACCCCCTATAGCTCGCCTAGGACCCCCAAGAGCTCGCCTAGGACCCCCTAGAACTCCCATAGGACCCCCTAGAGCTCCCCTAGGGCCCCCTAGAGCTCCCCTAGAGCCCCCATAGGACCCCCTAGAGCCCCCATAGCGCCCCCTATAGCCCCCATAGGGCCCCCTATAGCTCCCCTAAGACCCCCAAGAGCTCGCCTAGGACCCCCAAGAGCTCCCCTAGGACCCCCTATAACCCCCATAGGGCCCCCTAGAACTCCCATAGGACCCCCTAGAGCCCCCATAGGGCCCCCTATATCCCCCATAGGGCCCCCTATAGCTCGCCTAGGACCCCCAAGAGCTCGCCTAGGACCCCCAAGAGCTCCCCTAGGACCCCCTATAACCCCCATAGGGCCCCCTACAACTCCCATAGGACCCCCTAGAGCTCCCCTAGGGCCCCCTAGAGCTCCCCTAGGGCCCCCTATAGCCCCCATAGGACCCGCTATAGCCCCCATAGGACCCCCTAGAGCCCCCATAGGACCCCCTAGAGCCCCCATAGCGCCCCCTATAGCCCCCATAGGGCCCCCTATAGCTCCCCTAGGACCCCCAGGAGCTCGCCTAGGACCCCCAAGAGCTCCCCTAGGACCCCCTATAACCCCCATAGGGCCCCCTAGAACTCCCATAGGACCCCCTAGAGCCCCCATAGGGCCCCCTATATCCCCCATAGGGCCCCCTATAGCTCCCCTGGGACCCCCAAGAGCTCCCCTAGGACCCCCTATAACCCCCATAGGGCCCCCTAGAACTCCCATAGGACCCCCTAGAGCCCCCATAGGGCCCCCTATAGCTCCCCTAGGACCCCCAAGAGCTCGTCTAGGACCCCCAAGAGCTCCCCTAGGGCCCCCTAGAACTCCCATAGGGCCCCCTAAAACTCCCATAGGACCCCCTAGAGCCCCCATAGAAACCCCTAGAGCTCCTATAGCCCCCCTAGAGCTTCTATAGGATCCCCTATAGTCCCCATAGGATGCCCTAGAGCTCCCATAGGACCACCTATAACCACCATAGGACCCCTAAGATCCCCCATAGGGCCCCCTAGAGGCCCCACAGGACCCCCAGAGCTCCCCTAGGACACCCTATAACCACCATAGGACCCTGTATAGGCCCCATAGGACCTCCTAGAGCTCCTATGGGACTCCCTATTGTCCCCATAGGATGCCCTATAACCCCCATAGGGCCCCCTGGAGCTCCCCTAGGACCCCCTATAGCCCCCATAGGACCACCTAGAGCTCCCCTAGGGCCCCCTATAACCACCATAGGATACTCTATAGTCCCCATAGGGCCCCCTAGATTTCCCCTAGGACCCCCAGAGCTCCCCTAGGACCCACTGTAGTCCCCATAGGGCCCCCCAGAGCCCCCACAGGACCCCCAGAGCTCCCCTAGGACCCCCAAGAGCTCCCCTAGGAACCCCTATAACCCCCATAGGGCCCCCTCGAACTCCCGTAGGACTCCATAGAGCCCCCATAGGAACCCCTAGAGCTCCTATAGCCCCCCTAAAGCTTCTATAGGATCCCCTATAGTCCCCATAGGATGCCCTAGAGCTCCCATAGGGCCCTCTAGAGGCCCCACAGGACACCGAGAGCTCCCCTAGGACCCCCTATAACCACCATAGGACCCCGTATAGGTCCCATAGAACCTCCTAGAGCTCCTATAGGACTCCCTATTGTCCCCATAGGATGCCCTATAGCCCCCATAGGGCCCCCTAGAGCTCCCCTAGGAACCCCAGAGCTCCCCTAGGACCCCCTATAGCTCCCATAGGGCTCCCTAGAGCTCCATGGGGCGCCCTAGAGCTCCCCTAGGGCCCCCTATAACCACCATAGGACCCTCTATAGCCCCCATAGGACCCCCTAGAGCTCCTATAAATCCCCCAGAGCACCCATAGGATCCCCTAGAGATCCCCTAGGACCCCCCAGAACTCCCCTAGGGCCCCCTATAAGCCCCATAGGACCCCCTAGAGCCCCCATAGGAACCCCTAGAGCTCCTATAGACCCCCTAAACCTCCTCTATGACCCTCTATAGTCCCCATAGGATGCCCTAGAGCTCCCATAGGGCCACCTATAACCACCATAGGACCCACTATAGCCCCCATAGGACCCCCTAGAACTCCCCCAGCGCCCCCTATAACCACCATAGGACCCCCCCTATAGCCCCCCTAGGACCCCCAGAGCTCCCATACGACCCCCTAGAGCTCCACTAGGAGCCCCAGAGCTCCCATAGAACCCCCTATAGCCCCCATAGGGGCCCCTAGAGCTCCCTTAGGGCCCCCAATAACCACCAAAGGACACTCCATAGCCCCCATAGGACCCCTTAGACCTCTCATAGTACCCCGTATAGCTCCCAGAGGAACTCCTAGAGCTCCTATTGCCCCCCTAGGGCTCCTATAGGATCCCCTATATTCCCCATAGAATGCCCTAGAGCTCCCATAGGGCCACCTATAACCTCCTTAGGACCCCATATAGCCCCCATAGGGCCCCCTAGAGCTCCCATAGGACCCCCAGAGCTCCCCTAGGACCCCCTACAGCCCCTATAGGGCCTCCTAGAGCTCCCATAGGACGCCCTAGAGCTCCTATAGGGCCCCCTATAACCTCCATAGGACCCCCTAGAGCTCCCCTAGGACCCCCTAGAGCTCCCCTAGGACCTGCTATAACCCTCATAGGGCCCCCTAGAGCCCCCATAGGGCCCCCTAGAGCTCCCATAGGACCCCCTAGACCTCTATAGACTATAGGACCCTCTATAGTGCCCATAGGATGCCCTAGAGCTCCCATAGGGTCCCCTATAACCTCCATAGGACCCTCTATAGCCCCCATTGGACCCCCTAGAGCTCCCCTAGGACCCACCAGAGCTCCCCTAGGACACCCTATAACCCCGGCAGGACCCCCAGAGCTCCCCTAGGACCCCCTATGGCCCCCATAGGAACCCCTAGAGCTCCTATAAGATCCCCTATAGTCCCCATAGGATGCCCTAGAGCTCCCCTAGGACGCCCTATAACCACCATAGGATGCCCTATAGACCCCATAGTGCCCCCTGGAGCTCCCCTAGGACCCCCAGAGCTCACCGGGATCCCCTATAGCCCCCATAGGGCCCCCTATAGCTCCCCTAGGACCCCCAAAAGCTCGCCTAGGACCCCCAAGAGCTCCCCTAGGACCCCCTATAACCCCCATAGGGCCCCCTAGAACTCCCATAGGACCCCCTAGAGCCCCCATAGGGCCCCCTATAGCCCCCATAGGGCCCCCTATAGCTCCCCTAGGACCCCCAAGAGCTCCCCTAGGACCCCCTATAACCCCTATAGGGCCCCCTAGAACTCCCATAGGACCCCCTAGAGCCCCCATAGGGCCCCCTATAGCCCCTTAGGGCCCCCTATAGCTCGCCTAGGACCCCCAAGAGCTCGCCTAGGACCCCCTAGAACTCCCATAGGACCCCCTAGAGCTCCCCTAGGGCCCCCTAGAGCCCCCATAGGACCCCCTAGAGCCCCCATAGCGCCCCCTATAGCCCGCATAGGGCCCCCTATAGCTCCCCTAGGACCCCCAAGAGCTCGCCTAGGACCCCCAAGAGCTCCCCTAGGACCCCCTATAACCCCCATAGGGCCCCCTAGAACTCCCATAGGACCCCCTAGAGCTCTACTAGGGCCCCCTAGAGCTCCCCTAGGGCCCCCTATAGCCCCCATAGGACCCGCTATAGCCCCCATAGGACCCCCTAGAGCCCCCATAGCGCCCCCTATAGCCCCCATAGGGCCCCCTATAGCTCCCCTAGGACCCCCAAGAGCTCGCCTAGGACCCCCAAGAGCTCCCCTAGGACCCCCTAGAACTCCCATAGGGCCCCCTAGAACTCCCATAGCACCCCCTAGAGCCCCCATAGGGCCCCCTATAGCCCCCATAGGGCCCCCTATAGCTCCCCTAGGACCCCCAAGAGCTCCCCTAGGACCCCCTATAACCCCCATAGGGCCTCCTAGAGCTCCCATAGGGTCCCCTATAACCTCCATAGGACCCTCTATAGCCCCCATTGGACCCCCTAGAGCTCCCCTAGGACCCACCAGAGCTCCCCTAGGACACCCTATAACCCCGGCAGGACCCCCAGAGCTCCCCTAGGACCCCCTATGTCCCCCATAGGAACCCCTAGAGCTCCTCTAAGATCCCCTATAGTCCCCATAGGATGCCCTAGAGCTCCCCTAGGACGCCCTATAACCACCATAGGATGCCCTATAGACCCCATAGTGCCCCCTGGAGCTCCCCTAGGACCCCCAGAGCTCACCGGGATCCCCTATAGCCCCCATAGGGCCCCCTATAGCTCCCCTAGGACCCCCAAGAGCTCGCCTAGGACCCCCAAGAGCTCGCCTAGGACCCCCTAGAACTCCCATAGGACCCCCTAGAGCTCCCCTAGGGCCCCCTAGAGCCCCCATAGGACCCCCCTAGAGCCCCCATAGCGCCCCCTATAGCCCGCATAGGGCCCCCTATAGCTCCCCTAGGGCCCCCAAGAGCTCGCCTAGGACCCCCAAGAGCTCCCCTAGGACCCCCTATAACCCCCATAGGGCCCCCTAGAACTCCCATAGGACCCCCTAGAGCCCCCATAGGGCCCCCTATATCCCCCATAGGGCCCCCTATAGCTCGCCTAGGACCCCCAAGAGCTCGCCTAGGACCCCCAAGAGCTCCCCTAGGACCCCCTATAACCCCCATAGGGCCCCCTAGAACTCCCATAGGACCCCCTAGAGCTCTACTAGGGCCCCCTAGAGCCCCCATAGGACCCCCTAGAGCCCCCATAGGACCCCCTAGAGCCCCCATAGCGCCCCCTATAGCCCACATAGGGCCCCCTATAGCTCCCCTAGGACCCCCAAGAGCTCCCCTAGGACCCCCTAGAACTCCCATAGGGCCCCCTAGAACTCCCATAGCACCCCCTAGAGCCCCCATAGGGCCCCCTATAGCCCCCATAGGGCCCCCTATAGCTCCCCTAGGACCCCCAAGAGCTCCCCTAGGACCCCCTATAACCCCCATAGGGCCCCCTAGAACTCCCATAGGACCCCCTAGAGCCCCCATAGGGCCCCCTGTAGCTCCCCTAGGACCCCCAAGAGCTCCCCTAGGACCCCCTATAACCCCCATAGGGCCCCCTAGAACTCCCATAGGACCCCCTAGAGCTCTACTAGGGCCCCCTAGAGCTCCCCTAGGGCCCCCTATAGCCCCCATAGGACCCCCTAGAGCCCCCATAGGACCCCCTAGAGCCCCCATAGCGCCCCCTATAGCCCCCATAGGGCCCCCTATAGCTCCCCTAGGACCCCCAAGAGCTCGCCTAGGACCCCCAAGAGCTCCCCTAGGACCCCCTATAACCCCCATAGGGCCCCCTAGAACTCCCATAGCGCCCCCTAGAGCCCCCATAGGGCCCCCTATAGCCCCCATAGGGCCCCCTATAGCTCCCCTAGGACCCCCAAGAGCTCCCCTAGGACCCCCTATAACCCCCATAGGGCCCCCTAGAACTCCCATAGGACCCCCTAGAGCCCCCATAGGGCCCCCTATAGCTCCCCTAGGACCCCCAAGAGCTCGCCTAGGACCCCCAAGAGCTCCCCTAGGGCCCCCTAGAACTCCCATAGGGCCCCCTAAAACTCCCATAGGACCCCCTAGAGCCCCCATAGGAACCCCTAGAGCTCCTATAGCCCCCCTAGAGCTTCTATAGGATCCCCTATAGTCCCCATAGGATGCCCTAGAGCTCCCATAGGACCACCTATAACCACCATAGGACCCCTAAGATCCCCCATAGGGCCCCCTAGAGGCCCCACAGGACCCCCAGAGCTCCCCTAGGACACCCTATAACCACCATAGGACCCTGTATAGGCCCCATAGGACCTCCTAGAGCTCCTATGGGACTCCCTATTGTCCCCATAGGATGCCCTATAACCCCCATAGGGCCCCCTGGAGCTCCCCTAGGACCCCCTATAGCCCCCATAGGACCACCTAGAGCTCCCCTAGGGCCCCCTATAACCACCATAGGATACTCTATAGTCCCCATAGGGCCCCCTAGATTTCCCCTAGGACCCCCAGAGCTCCCCTAGGACCCACTGTAGTCCCCATAGGGCCCCCCAGAGCCCCCACAGGACCCCCAGAGCTCCCCTAGGACCCCCAAGAGCTCCCCTAGGAACCCCTATAACCCCCATAGGGCCCCCTCGAACTCCCGTAGGACTCCATAGAGCCCCCATAGGAACCCCTAGAGCTCCTATAGCCCCCCTAAAGCTTCTATAGGATCCCCTATAGTCCCCATAGGATGCCCTAGAGCTCCCATAGGGCCCTCTAGAGGCCCCACAGGACACCGAGAGCTCCCCTAGGACCCCCTATAACCACCATAGGACCCCGTATAGGCCCCATAGAACCTCCTAGACCTCCTATAGGACTCCCTATTGTCCCCATAGGATGCCCTATGGCCCCATAGGGCCCCCTAGAGCTCCCCTAGGAACCCCAGAGCTCCCCTAGGACCCCCTATAGCTCCCATAGGGCTCCCTAGAGCTCCATGGGGCGCCCTAGAGCTCCCCTAGGGCCCCCTATAACCACCATAGGACCCTCTATAGCCCCCATAGGACCCCCTAGAGCTCCTATAAATCCCCCAGAGCACCCATAGGATCCCCTAGAGATCCCCTAGGACCCCCCAGAACTCCCCTAGGACCCCCTATAAGCCCCATAGGACCCCCTAGAGCCCCCATAGGAACCCCTAGAGCTCCTATAGACCCCCTAAACCTCCTCTATGACCCTCTATAGTCCCCATAGGATGCCCTAGAGCTCCCATAGGGCCACCTATAACCACCATAGGACCCACTATAGCCCCCATAGGACCCCCTAGAACTCCCCCAGCGCCCCCTATAACCACCATAGGACCCCCCCTATAGCCCCCCTAGGACCCCCAGAGCTCCCATACGACCCCCTAGAGCTCCACTAGGAGCCCCAGAGCTCCCATAGAACCCCCTATAGCCCCCATAGGGGCCCCTAGAGCTCCCCTTAGGGCCCCCGATAACCACCAAAGGACACTCCATAGCCCCCATAGGACCCCTTAGACCTCTCATAGTACCCCGTATAGCTCCCAGAGGAACTCCTAGAGCTCCTATTGCCCCCCTAGGGCTCCTATAGGATCCCCTATATTCCCCATAGAATGCCCTAGAGCTCCCATAGGGCCACCTATAACCTCCTTAGGACCCCATATAGCCCCATAGGGCCCCCTAGAGCTCCCATAGGACCCCCAGAGCTCCCCTAGGACCCCCTACAGCCCCTATAGGGCCTCCTAGAGCTCCCATAGGACGCCCTAGAGCTCCTATAGGGCCCCCTATAACCTCCATAGGACCCCCTAGAGCTCCCCTAGGACCCCCTAGAGCTCCCCTAGGACCCGCTATAACCCTCATAGGGCCCCCTAGAGCCCCCATAGGGCCCCCTAGAGCTCCATAGGACCCCCTAGACCTCTATAGACTATAGGACCCTCTATAGTGGCCCATAGGATGCCCTAGAGCTCCCATAGGGTCCCCTATAACCTCCATAGGACCCTCTATAGCCCCCATTGGACCCCCTAGAGCTCCCCTAGGACCCACCAGAGCTCCCCTAGGACACCCTATAAACCCGGCAGGACCCCCAGAGCTCCCCTAGGACCCCCTATGGCCCCCATAGGAACCCCTAGAGCTCCTATAAGATCCCCTATAGTCCCCATAGGATGCCCTAGAGCTCCCTAGGACGCCCTATAACCACCATAGGATGCCCTATAGACCCCATAGTGCCCCCTGAGCTCCCCTAGGACCCCCAGAGCTCACCGGGATCCCCTATAGCCCCCATAGGGCCCCCTATAGCTCGCCTAGGACCCCCAAGAGCTCGCCTAGGACCCCCAAGAGCTCCCCTAGGACCCCCTATAACCCCATAGGGCCCCCTAGAACTCCCATAGGACCCCCTAGAGCCCCCATAGGGCCCCCTATAGCTCCCCTAGGACCCCCAAGAGCTCCCCTAGGACCCCCTGTAAGCCCCATCACGACCCCCCAGAGCCCCCATAGGAACCCCTAGAGCTCCTATAGACCCCCTAAACCTCCTCTATGACCCTCTATAGTCCCCATAGGATGCCCTAGAGCTCCCATAGGGCCACCTATAACCACCATAGGACCCACTATAGCCCCCATAGGGCCCCCTAGCGCCCACACAGGACCCCCAGAGCTCCCTAGGACCCCCTTATAACCACCATAGGATGCCCTATAGCCCCCATAGGGCCCCGTGGAGCTCCCCTAGGACCACCAGAGCTCCCCTAGAAACCCTATAGACCCCATAGGGCCCCCTAGAGCTCCCCTAGGACCCCCTAGAGCCCGCATAGGACCCCCTAGAGACCCAACAGGACCCCCTATAACCCCGATAGGGCCCCATAGAGCTCCCATAGGACCCCGTATAGCCCCCATAGGACCCCCCTAGAACTTGCCCAGCATTCCCTTTAACCACCATAGGACCCTCTATAGCTCCCCTAGGACCCCCAGAGCTCCCCTAGGACCCCTTATAACCACCATAGGATGCCCTATAGCCCCCATAGGGCCCCCTAGAGCTCCCCTAGGACCCCCTAGAGCCCGCAGAGGACCCCCTAGAGACCCCACAGGACCCCCCTATAACCCCGATAGGGCCCCATAGAGCTCCCATAGGACCCCGTATAGCCCCCATAGGACCCCCTAGAACTTGCCCAGCATTCCCTTTAACCACCATAGGACCCTCTATAGCTCCCCTAGGACCCCCAGAGCTCCCCTAGGACCCCTTATAACCACCATAGGATGCCCTATAGCCCCCATAGGGCACCCTGAAGCTCCCCTAGGACCCCCAGAGCTCTTCTAGAACCCTGTAGCCCCCATAGGGCTCCCTAGTGCTCCCCTAGGACCCCCTATAGCCCCCATAGGACCCCGTATAACCCCCTTAGGACCCCCTAGAGCTCTATAGACCCCCTAGACCTCCTATAGGATCCCCTATAGACCCCATAGGATGCCCTAGAGCTCGCATAGGGCACACTATAACCACCATAGGAGCCCCTATAGCACCCATAGGAACCCCTAGAACTCCCCCAGCGTGCCCTATAACCACCATAGGAGCCCCTATAGACCCCCTAGGACCCCCAGATCTCCCCTAGGACCCCCTATAGCCCCCATAGGATCCCCTAGAGCTCCCCTAGAACCCCCAGAGCTCCCATAGGACCCCCTATAGCACCCATCGGGCCCCCTAGAGCTCCCTTAGGACCCCCTAGAGCCCCCATAGGACCCCCTAGAGCCCCCATAGGGCCCCCTAGAGACCCCACGGGATCCCCACAGCTCCCCTACGACCCCTATAGCCCCCATAGGGCCTCCTAGAGCTCCCATAGGGCCCCCTATAGCCCCCACTGGACCCCAGAGCTCCCATAGAACCCCCTAAAGCCCCCATAGGACCCCCTAGAGCTCCACGGGACGCCCTAGAGCTCCCCTAGGTCCCCCTATAACCCCCATAGGACCCCCTAGAGCCCGCATAGGACCCCCTAGAGACCCCACAGGACCCCCTATAACCCCGATAGGGCCCCCTAGAACTCCCAAAGGACCCCCTAGAGCCCCATAGGAACCCCTAGAGCTCCTATAGCCCCCCTAGAGCTTCTATAAGATCCCCTATAGTCCACATAGGATGCCCTAGAGCTCCCCATTGGGCCCACCTATAACCACCATAGGACCCCTAAGAGCCCCCATAGGGCCCCCAGAGCTCCCCTAGAACCCCCAGAGCACCACTAGGAGCCCCTATAGCCCCCATAGGACCCCCCAGAGCTCCCCTAGGACCCCCTATAGCTCCCATAGGGAACCCTAGAGCTCCCATAGGACCCTCTAGAGCCCCCAATAAGGCCCCCTAGAGCTCCATGGGACGCCCTAGAGCTCTCCTAGGGCCCCCTATAACCACCATAGGACCTTCTATAGCCCCCATAGGACCCCCTAAAGCTCCTATAACTCCCCCAGAGCCCCCATAGGATCCCCTAGAGCTCCCGTAAGAACCCCCTATAACCCCCATAGGACCCTCTATAACCCTCATAGGGCCCCCTAGAGCTTCCCCTAGGACCCCCTACAGCGCCCATAGGACCCCCAGAGCTCCCCTAGGACCCCATATAGCCCCCATAGGGCCCCCTAGAGCTCCCATAGGACCCCCCAGAGCTCCCCTAGGACCCCCTAGAGCCCCATAGGGCCCCCTAGAACTCCCATAGGAACGCCCTAGAGCTCCTATAGGGCCCCCCTAAAACCTCCATAGGATGCCCCTAGAGCTCCCCTAGGACCCCCTAGAGCTCCCCTAGGACCCGCTATAACCCTCATAGGGCCCCCTAGAGCCCCCATAGGGCCCCCTAGAGCTCCCATAGGGCCCCCCTAGAGCTCCCATAAGACCCCCTAGACCTCTATAGACTATAGGACCCTCTATAGTGCCCATAGGATGCCCTAGAGCTCCCATAGGGCCCCCCTATAACCACCATAGGACCCCCTATAGCCCCCATAGAACTCCCTAGAGCTTCCATAGGACCCCCTTGGGCCCCCCTAGGATCCCCTAGAGCTCCCCTAGGACCCCCCAGAGTTCCCCTTGGACCCTCCATAACCCTCCTAGGGGCCCCCTATAGCCCAGATAGAACCCCCTAGAGCTTCTATAGGATTCTCTATGGTCCCCATAGGGCCCCCTAGAGCTCCCATAGGGCCCCCAAGAGCCCCCCAAGCCCCCCTATAACCCCCATAGGACCCCCTAGAGCTCCCCTAGGACCACCTAGAGCCTCCATAGAGGACCCCCTAAAGCTCCTATAGCCCCCTATAACCTCCTATATGACTCTCTATAGTCCCATAGAATGCCCTAGAGCTCCCATAGGGTCCCCTATAACCACCATAGGACCCCCTTGAGCCCCCATAGGACACCCTAGAGCTCCCCTAGGACCCCCTATAACCACCATAGGTACTGGCAACGGGGAGGGGGAGGCTACGCATGCGCAGAGCGTCGGGAGCGCTCACTGCTGCCATTCCGTGTCCGAAAATCGGTACGGCCACGGCCGGCGGAGGGTCTTAGTTAGGTCATTGTCTACCAATTAGGAGCCTTTGTATTTGCATCACTGGTTACTAGAATTATCGTCCGAACGGTGTCCGAATATCGGTATTGCAACGGCCAGCGGAGGGGCGCGCATGCGCAGAACGTCGGGAGCGCTCACTGCTGCCATCCCGTGTCCGAAAATCGGTACTGCAACGGGGGGGGGGAGGCAGCGCATGCGCAGAGCGTCGGGAGCGCTCACTGCTGCCATCGCGTGTCCGATTACCGGTACTGCAATGGGGAGGGGGAGGCGGCGCATGCGCAGACGGGAGGAGGGCAACGCGCCACCATTGGCGGAGCCGTCGCTAGGGGCAACGCGCCGCCATTGGCGGAGCCGTCGCTGGGGGCAACGCGCCCCCATTGGCGGAGCCGTCGCTAGGGGCAACGCGCCCCCATTGGCGGAGCCGTCGCTGGGGGCAACGCGCCACCATTGGACACCTCCGCGCGCAGACGCGGCGGAAGGGGCGGGTCTCCGGAGGCGGAAGGGGAAGGGCGCAGTCGGCGCTGCTGGCTCCCTCTCCCCCTCCCGCTCCCGGGGTTAGTCGTGTTACCCACAGGGGGTCATTGGGGTAACGGGGGGCTGGTGTCGCCCACAGGGGGACATTGGGATCCTGCCTCTTCCAGTGTGAATGTGTCGCTGGAGGGAACGCGCCGCCATTGGCGGAGCCGTCACTCCGGGCAACGCGCCGCCATTGGCGGAGCCGTCGCTCGGGGCAACGCGCCGCCATTGGCGGAGGCGTCGCCAGGGGCAACGCGCCGCCATTGGCGGAGGCGTCGCCAGGGGCAACGCGCCCCCATTGGCGGAGCCGTCGCCGGGGGCAACGCGCCCCCATTGGCGGAGCCGTCGCCGGGGGCAACGCGCCGCCATTGGCGGAGCCGTCGCCGGAGGCAACGCGCGGCGGAAGGGGCGGGTCGCCGGAAGCGGAAGCTGAGGGCGCAGGCGGCGGCAGCGATGGCGGCGCCTCCCGGTCACGGGGACGGGGTTGGTGTCACCCACGGAGGGACATTGGGGTAACGAGGGGGCTGGTGACACCCACGGAGGGACATTGGGACCCCCCCGTGCCTCAGCGCAGACCATGGAGCTGGGGCTGGAGCTGCCGGGTAGGAAACCGGGATCCGGGGGGGATTAGTGGGGGGGGGAGATAATGCGGGGGCTTAATGAGGGGGGGTTAATGAAGGGGCTCGTTAGCTGAGGGGACGGGGACACGGGGGGGGGTGGGGACATGGGGGGGACACGGGGATCCAGGGGGGAATAGCGGGAACGTGGGGGCTATGGGGGGCCGCGCATGTCCCTGTGTCACCTGCGTGTCCCTCCGTGTGTCCCCTGTGTCACCTGCGTGTCCCTCCGTGTGTCTCTGTGTCACCTGCGTGTCCCTCCGTGTGTCCTCTGCATGTCCCTCCGTGTGTCCCCGTGTGTCCTTCCATGTCCCCCCGTGTCCCTCCGTATCCCCCGTGTCCCCCAGTGTTCCCTCCATGTGTCCCTCCGTGTCCCCCCATGTCCCCAGTGTCCCCCCATGTCCCCAGTGTCCCCCCATGTCTCCCGAGTCCCACCATGTCCCCCCATGTCCCCAGTGTCCCCCCATGTCTCCCGTGTCCCTCATGTCCCTCCATGTCGCCCTGTAGGAGGTCGGCCGGAGTCAGGACGCCCCCTCAATGGCAGTTAAAGGATCCTGCTCGTTTATTAGCTCGCATGCAGCACATTTATATGATTGTGGCAGTTAGTGACGTCACTGCGCAGGCTCCTGATTGGCTGACAATGATGTAACCGAGACCCTTCCAGCCCCCCTGGCTTGTTCAGCTCCTCCTTTCAGTTCAACAGCTCTTTTATTCGCTCTGGCCTTGGCCTGCTTCCTTATCCCCTAGCCAGCGTTCCCGTTGTGCTTCCACTGCGGCCTGAAAGCCGGGATTGAGCAGCCCTGCTGGGCAGCCCTGGCCGCGGCTCTCTGCCCATTCCTCTCTAACTGCCCCTTTTTCCTTTTGCAGCAGCCAGGCCTGATTGGGAGCAGAGAATCCCTCGCAGCGGACGCCGCTTCCCGGCTCCTGGATCCTCCGTCCGGCCGCGGCGACCCAGGATCTCCCACCCGTCGCAGCAACTTTCCTGCCGTTTGGTCTCCTGCCGTCGGGTCCCAACGTTCCCGCCGTCGGGTCCCTGTTCGGGCGCCGGCTGCTGGCCCAGCGCAGGATAACTGCACGGCCTTTCCGGGAGCCGAGCCGGATCGCAGGACACGGACTCAACATGAGGTCAGGTCTCGCTCCGGTTGTTACCGACGTGCGCGGATATTGATCCCTACAAGCAGCTGAGGGGTTTCCAGGCTCGTTCTGATTGGTTGCCAGGAGCTTTGCTAGGTCCCGACCGCACAGGCTCTTCTCAGCTCTGCAGATCCTCAGCACAGCATTTCCCTACAGCCCCCCGTATCGGAGACCAGGAGACTCAGAGACCCCCATAGAGGAGGCTGGGCGGCTCCCTACCCCCATAGGAGAGGCTCAGAGTCCACCATGTCAGAGGCCGGGAGGCTCAGAGGCCCCCGTAGAGGAGGCCAGGAGGCTCCCAGCTCCCCATAGGGCCCCCTAGAACTCCCCTAGGACCCCCTATAACCCCCATAGGACCCCCTATAACCCCCATAGGACCCCCTATAACCCCCATAGGACCCCCTAGAGCCCCCATAGGAACCCCTAGAGCTCCTATAGACCCCCTAAACCTCCTTTATGACCCTCTATAGTCCCCATAGGATGCCCTAGAGCTCCCCTAGGGCCCCCTATAATCACCATAGGACTTTCTATAGCCCCCATAGGACCCCCTAGAGATCCTATAACTCCCCCAGAGCCCCCATAGGATCCCCTAGAGCTCCCCTAGGACCCCCTAGAGCTCCCCTAGGACCCCCTAGAGCTCCCCTAGGACCCCCTAGAGCTCCCCTAGGACCCCCTAGAGCTCCCATAGAACCCCCTAGAGCCCCCATAGGACCCCCTAGAGCTCCTATAGGAGCCCTAAACCTGCTATATGACCCTCGATAGTCCCCATAGGATGCCCTAGAGCTCCCATAGGGTCCCCTATAACCTCCATAGGACCCACTATAGCCCCCCTAGAGCCCCCACAGGACCCCCAGAGCTCCCCTAGGACCCCCT
The DNA here is from genome assembly GCF_059628265.1 of Tinamus guttatus. Taxonomy (NCBI): domain Eukaryota; kingdom Metazoa; phylum Chordata; class Aves; order Tinamiformes; family Tinamidae; genus Tinamus; species Tinamus guttatus. The sequence continues at coordinate 8,244 of NW_028289919.1, read as the reverse complement.
ATAGCCCCCATAGGACCCCCTAGAACTCCCATAGGACCCCCTAGAGCCCGCATAGCACCCCCTAGAGCTCCCCTAGGACCCGCTATAACCCTCATAGGGCCCCCTAGAACTCCCATAGGATCCCCTAGAGTCCCATAGGAACCCCTAGAGCTCCTATAGCCCCCCTAGAGCTTCTATAGGATCCCCTATAGTCCCCATAGGATGCCCGTGAGCTCCCATAGGGCCACCTATAACCACCATAGGACCCCTAAGAGCCCCCATAGGGCCCCCTAGAGGCCCAACAGAGCTCCCCTAGGACCCCCTATAACCACCATCGGAACCCGTATAAGCCCCATAGGACCTCCTAGAGCTCCTAAAGAACTCCCTATAGTCCCCATAGGATGCTCTATAGCCCCCATAGGGCCCCCTGGAGCTCCCCTAGGACCCCCTATAGCTCCACTAGGACCCCCTATAGCCCCCATAGGGCCCCCTAGAGCTCCCCTAGTGCCCCCTATAACCACCATAGGACCCCATATAGGCCCCATAGGACCCCCTAGAACTCCTATAGCCCCCCTAGAGCTCCTATAGGATGCCCTATAGCCCCCATAGGATGCCCTATAGCCCCCATAGGATCCCCTAGAGCTCGCCTAGGACCCCCAATAGCCCCCATAGAACCCCCTAGAACTCCCATAGGACCCCCTAGAGCCCCCATAGGACTCCCAAGAACTCCTATAGGACCCCGTATAACCCTCATAGGGCCTCCTAGAGCTCCCATAGGGCCCCCTATAGCCCCCACTGGACCCCCAGAGCTCCCATAGGACCCCCTAGAGCTTCTATAGGATTCTCTATAGTCCCCATAGGATGTCCTAGAGCTCCCATAGGGCCCCATAGAGCCCCCACAGGACCCCCAAGGCCTCCCCTAGGACCCCCAAGAGCTCCCCTAGGACCCCCTATAACCCCCATAGGGCCCCCTAGAACTCCCATAGGACCGCCTAGAGTCCCCATAGGAACCCCTAGAGCTCCTCTAAGCCCCCTAGAGCTTCTATAGGATCCCCTATAGTCCCCATAGGATGCCCTAGAGCTCCCATAGGGCCAACTATAACCACCATAGGACCCCTAAGAGCCCCCATAGGACCCCCTAGAGGCCCCACAGGACCCCCAGAGCTCCCCTAGGACCCCCTATAACCACCATAGGACCCCGTATAGGCCCCATAGGACCTCCTGGACCTCCTATAGGACTCCCCATAGTCCCCATAGGATTCCCTATAGCCTCCATAGGTCCCCCTAGAGCTCCCCTAGGACGCCCAGAGCTCACCTAGGACTCCCTATAGCCCACATAGGACCACCTAGAGCTCCCCTAGGGCTCCCTATAACCAACATAGGATGCCCTATAGCCCCCATAGGGCCCCCTAGAGCTCCCCTAGGACCCCCTATAACCACCATAGGACCCTAGAGCTCCTATAGAACCCCCTATAGTCCCCCTAGGATGCCCTTTAGCCCCCGTAGGGCCCCCCAGAGCTCCCCTAGAACCCCCAGAGCTCCCCTAGAACCCCCTAGAGCCCCCATAGGGCTCCCTAGAGCCCCCATAGGGCTCCCTAGAGCCCCCATAGGACCCCGTAGAGCCCCCATAGGACCCCCTAGAGCTCCCATAGGACCCCCTAGAGCCCCCATAGGACCCCCTAGAGCTCCTATAGACCCCCTAAACCTCCTATATGACCCTCTATAGTCCCCATAGGATGCCCTAGAGCTCCCATACGGTCCCCTGTAACCACTATAGGACGCACTATAGCCCCCATAGGGCCCCCTAGAGCTCCCAAAGGACCCCCTATGGCCCCCATAGGACCCCCTAGAACTCCCATAGGACCCCCTATAACCCTGATAGGGCCCCCTAGAGCTCCCATAAGCCCCCTATAACCCCTACAGGACCCCAGGAGCGCCCACAGAACCCCCTATAGCCCCCATAATACCCCCTAAAGCTCCATGGGATGCCCTAGAGCTCCCATAGGGTCCCCTATAACCTCCATAGGACACCCTATAGCCCACATAGGGCCCACTAGAGCCCGACAGGACCCCCAGAGCTCCCCTAGGACCCCCTATAGCCCCCAGAGAGCCTCCTAGAGCTCCCATAGGACGCCCTAGAGCTCCCCTATGTCACCCTATAACCACCGTAGGACCCTCTATAGCCCCCATAGGACCCCCTAGAGCTCCCATAGGACCACCTAGAGCCCCCACAGGACCCCCTAGAGCTCCTATAGCCCCCCTAAACCTCCTATATGATCCTCTATAATCCCATTAGGATGCACTAGAGCTCCCATAGGGTCCCCTATAACCAACATAGGACCCCCTATAGCCCCCATAGGAACCCCTAGAGCTCTTATAACTCCCCTAGAGCTCCTATAGGATCCCCTATAGTCCCCATAGGATGCCCTAGAGCTGCCATAGGGCCACCTATAACCACCATAGGACCCACTATAGCCCCCATAGGGCCCCTAGCGCCCCCACAGGACCCCCCAGAGCTCCCCTAGGACCCCCCAGAGCTCCCCTAGGACCCCCCAGAGCTCCCATAGGGCCCCCTAGAGGTCCCCTAGGGCCTCCTATAACCACCATGGGACCCCATATAGGCCCCATAGGACCCTCTAGAGCTCCTATAGCCCCCCTAGAGCTCCTATAGGACCCCCTATAGTCCCCATAGGATGCCCTATAGCCCCCATAGGGCCCCCTATAGCTCCCATAGGGCTCCCTAGAGCTCCCCTAGGACCATCTAGAGCCCCCATAGGATCCCCTAGAGCTCTCCTAGGACCCCTCAGAGCTCCCCTAGGGCCCCCTATAACCACCATAGGATGCCCTATAGCCCACATTGGGCCCCCTAGAGCTCCCTTAGGGACCCCTATAACCACCATAGGACCCCATATTGGCTCCATAGGACCCCCTAGAGCTCCTATAGAGCCCCTAGATCTCCTATAGGACCCCCTATAGCCCCCATAGGACCCCCTAGAACTCCCATAGCACCCCCTACACCTCCCATAGGACCCCCTAGAGCTCCGCTAGGACCCCTCAGAGTTCCCCTAGGACCCTCTATAACCCTCCTAGGGCCCCCTAGAGCTCGCATAGGACCCCCTATAGCCCCGATAGAACCCCCTAGAGCTTCTTTAGGATTCTCTATAGTCCCCATAGGATGCCCTAGAGCTCCCATAGGGCCCCCTAGAGTTCCCCTAGGACCCACTGTAGTCCCCATAGGGCCCCCTAGAGCCCCCACAGGACCCCCAGAGCTCCCCTAGGACCCCCTATAGCCCCCATAGGGCCCCCTATAGCCCCCATAGGGCCCCCTATAGCCCCCATAGGACCCCCTAGAGCCCCCATAGGACCCCCTAGAGCTCCTATAGGACTCCCTATAGTCCCCATAGGATGCCCTATAGCCCCCATAGGGCCCCCTAGAGCTCCCCTAGGACCCCCAGAGCTCCCCTAGGACCCCCTATAGCTCCCATAGGGCTCCCTAGAGCTCCCCTAGGACCATCTAGAGCCCCCATAGGATCCCCTAGAGCTCCCCTAGGACCCCCCAGAGCTCCCCTAGGGCCCCCTATAACCACCATAGGATGCCCTATAGCCCCCATAGGACCCCCTAGAGCTCCCCTAGGACCCCCTAGAGCTCCCCTAGGACCCCCAAAAGCCCCCATAGGACCCCCTAGAACTCCCATAGGACCCCCTATAACCCTCATAGGGCCGCCTAGAGCTCCCATAGGGCCCCCTATAGCCCCCACTGGACCCCCAGAGCTCCCATAGAACCCCCTAATGTCCCCATAGGACCCCCTAGAGCTCTACTGGACGCCGTAGACCTCCCCTAGGACCCCCTATAACCCCCATAGGGCCCCCTAGAACTCCCATAGGACCCCCTAGAGCCCCCATAGGAACCCCTAGAGCTCCTATAGCCCCACTAGAGCTCCTACAGGATCCCCTATAGTCCCCATAGGATGCCCTAGAGCTCCCATAGGGCCACCTATAACTACCATAGGACCCCTAAGAGCCCCCATAGGGCCCCCTAGAGGTCCCACAGGACCACCAGAGCTCCCCTAGGACCCCCTATAACCACCATAGGATGCCCTATAGCCCCCATAGGGCCCCCTGGAGCTCCCCTAGGACCGCCAGAGCTCCCCTATAGCCCCCATAGGGCCCCCTAGAAGTCCCCTAGGACCCCCTAGAGCTCCCCCAGGACTCCCTATACCCCCATAGGACCCCCTAGAACTCCCATAGGACCCCCTAGAAGTCCCATAGGACCCCCTAGACCTCCTATAGCCCCCCTAGACCTCCTATAGGACTCTCTATAGTGCACATAGGATGCCCTAGAGCGCCCATAGGGTCCCCTATAACCACCATAGGACCCCCAATAGCCCCCCTAGGACCCCCAGAGCTCCTATAGGACCCCCTAGAGCCCCCTATGGCCCCCTAGACCTCCCTTAGGGCCCCCTAGAGCTCCCCTAGGACCCCCTATAGCCCCCAGAGTGCCTCCTAGAGCTCCCATAGGACCCCCTATGGCCCCCATAGGAACCCCTAGAGCTCCTATAGCCCCCCTAAACCTCCTATATGACCCTCTATAATCCCATTAGGATGCACTAGAGCTCCCATAGGGTCCCCTATAACCAACATAGGACCCCCTATAGCCCCCATAGGAACCCCTAGAGCTCTTATAACTCCCCTAGAGCTCCTATAGGATCCCCTATAGTCCCCATAGGATGCCCTAGAGCTGCCATAGGGCCACCTATAACCACCATAGGACCCACTATAGCCCCCATAGGGCCCCTAGCGCCCCCACAGGACCCCCAGAGCTCCCCTAGGACCCCCTATAGCCACCATAGGACCCCCTAGAGCTCCCCTAGGACTCCCTAGAGCTCCCATAGGGCCCCCTAGAGGTCCCCTAGGGCCTCCTATAACCACCATGGGACCCCATATAGGCCCCATAGGACCCTCTAGAGCTCCTATAGCCCCCCTAGACCTCCTATAGGACTCTCTATAGTGCACATAGGATGCCCTAGAGCGCCCATAGGGTCCCCTATAACCACCATAGGACCCCCTATAGCCCGCATAGGACCCCCTAGAGCCCCCACAGGACCCCCAGAGATCCCCTAGGGCCCCCTATAAGCACGATAGGACCCTCTATAGCCCCCATAGGACCCACTAGAGCTCCTATAGACCACCTAGAGCTCCTATAGGACCCCCTATAGACCCCATAGGATGCCCTAGAGCTCCCCCAGCGCGCCCTATAACCACCATAGGACCCCCAATAGCCCCCCTAGGACCCCCAGAGCTCCTATAGGACCCCCTAGAGCCCCCTATGGCCCCCTAGACCTCCCTTAGGGCCCCCTAGAGCTCCCCTAGGACCCCCTATAGCCCCCAGAGAGCCTCCTAGAGCTCCCATAGGACCCCCTATGGCCCCCATAGGAACCCCTAGAGCTCCTATAGCCCCCCTAAACCTCCTATATGACCCTCTATAATCCCATTAGGATGCACTAGAGCTCCCATAGGGTCCCCTATAACCAACATAGGACCCCCTATAGCCCCCATAGGAACCCCTAGAGCTCTTATAACTCCCCTAGAGCTCCTATAGGATCCCCTATAGTCCCCATAGGATGCCCTAGAGCTGCCATAGGGCCACCTATAACCGCCATAGGACCCACTATAGCCCCCATAGGGCCCCTAGCGCCCCCACAGGACCCCCAGAGCTCCCCTAGGACCCCCTATAGCCACCATAGGACCCCCTAGAGCTCCCCTAGGACCCCCTAGAGCTCCCCTAGGACCCCCTAGAGCTCCCATAGGGCCCCCTAGAGGTCCCCTAGGGCCTCCTATAACCACCATGGGACCCCATATAGGCCCCATAGGACCCTCTAGAGCTCCTATAGCCCCCCTAGAGCTCCTATAGGACCCCCTATAGTCCCCATAGGATGCCCTATAGCCCCCATAGGGCCCCCTAGAGCTCCCCTAGGACCCCCAGAGCTCCCCTAGGACCCCCTATAGCTCCCATAGGGCTCCCTAGAGCTCCCCTAGGACCATCTAGAGCCCCCATAGGATCCCCTAGAGCTCCCCTAGGACCCCCCAGAGCTCCCCTAGGGCCCCCTATAACCACCATAGGATGCCCTATAGCCCCCATAGGGCCCCCTAGAGCTCCCCTAGGAACCCCTAGAGCTCCCCTAGGACCCCCAAAAGCCCCCATAGGACCCCCTAGAACTCCCATAGGACCCCCTATAACCCTCATAGGGCCGCCTAGAGCTCCCATAGGGCCCCCTATAGCCCCCACTGGACCCCCAGAGCTCCCATAGAACCCCCTAATGTCCCCATAGGACCCCCTAGAGCTCTACGGGATGCCGTAGACCTCCCTAGGACCCCCTAGAGCCCCCATAGGGCCCCCTAGAACTCCCATAGGACCCCCTAGAGCCCCCATAGGAACCCCTAGAGCTCCTATAGCCCCACTAGAGCTCCTACAGGATCCCCTATAGTCCCCATAGGATGCCCTAGAGCTCCCATAGGGCCACCTATAACTACCATAGGACCCCTAAGAGCCCCCATAGGGCCCCCTAGAGGTCCCACAGGACCACCAGAGCTCCCCTAGGACCCCCTATAACCACCATAGGATGCCCTATAGCCCCCATAGGGCCCCCTGGAGCTCCCCTGGGACCGCCAGAGCTCCCCTATAGCCCCCATAGGGCCCCCTAGGACCCCCTAGAGCTCCCCCAGGACTCCCTATACCCCCATAGGACCCCCTAGAACTCCCATAGGACCCCCTAGAGGCCCCACAGGACCCCCAGAGCTCCCCTAGGACCCCCTATAACCACCATAGGACCCCTTATAGGCCCCATAGGACCCTCCTGGACCTCCTATAGGACTCCCCATAGTCCCCATAGGATTCCCTATAGCCTCCATAGGTCCCCCTAGAGCTCCCCTAGGACGCCCAGAGCTCACCTAGGACTCCCTATAGCCCACATAGGACCACCTAGAGCTCCCCTAGGGCTCCCTATAACCAACATAGGATGCCCTATAGCCCCCATAGGGCCCCCTAGAGCTCCCCTAGGACCCCCTATAACCACCATAGGACCCCTAGAGCTCCTATAGAACCCCCTATAGTCCCCCTAGGATGCCCTTTAGCCCCCGTAGGGCCCCCCAGAGCTCCCCTAGAACCCCCAGAGCTCCCCTAGAACCCCCTAGAGCCCCCATAGGGCTCCCTAGAGCCCCCATAGGACCCCGTAGAGCCCCCATAGGACCCCCTAGAGCTCCCATAGGACCCCCTAGAGCCCCCATAGGACCCCCTAGAGCTCCTATAGACCCCCTAAACCTCCTATATGACCCTCTATAGTCCCCATAGGATGCCCTAGAGCTCCCATACGGTCCCCTGTAACCACTATAGGACGCACTATAGCCCCCATAGGGCCCCCTAGAGCTCCCAAAGGACCCCCTATGGCCCCCATAGGACCCCCTAGAACTCCCATAGGACCCCCTATAACCCTGATAGGGCCCCCTAGAGCTCCCATAAGCCCCCTATAACCCCTACAGGACCCCAGGAGCGCCCACAGAACCCCCTATAGCCCCCATAATACCCCCTAAAGCTCCATGGGATGCCCTAGAGCTCCCATAGGGTCCCCTATAACCTCCATAGGACACCCTATAGCCCACATAGGGCCCACTAGAGCCCGACAGGACCCCCAGAGCTCCCCTAGGACCCCCTATAGCCCCCAGAGAGCCTCCTAGAGCTCCCATAGGACGCCCTAGAGCTCCCCTATGTCACCCTATAACCACCGTAGGACCCTCTATAGCCCCCATAGGACCCCCTAGAGCTCCCATAGGACCACCTAGAGCCCCCACAGGACCCCCTAGAGCTCCTATAGCCCCCCTAAACCTCCTATATGATCCTCTATAATCCCATTATGATGCACTAGAGCTCCCATAGGGTCCCCTATAACCAACATAGGACCCCCTATAGCCCCCATAGGAACCCCTAGAGCTCTTATAACTCCCCTAGAGCTCCTATAGGATCCCCTATAGTCCCCATAGGATGCCCTAGAGCTGCCATAGGGCCACCTATAACCACCATAGGACCCACTATAGCCCCCATAGGGCCCCTAGCGCCCCCACAGGACCCCCCAGAGCTCCCCTAGGACCCCCCAGAGCTCCCCTAGGACCCCCCAGAGCTCCCATAGGGCCCCCTAGAGGTCCCCTAGGGCCTCCTATAACCACCATGGGACCCCATATAGGCCCCATAGGACCCTCTAGAGCTCCTATAGC
>NW_028289918.1:0-19130 GCF_059628265.1 Tinamus guttatus | reverse complement strand
TGCTATCAGACGGAATATCAACTGAAATAGAAGAGCATGCTTTGACTGTTAACAAGCAAGTGTTAACAAGCAATTGTTGATTGTTAACAACATAAATTGCAGCAAAGCACAATGGAACTGTGACCTTATTTAAGATGTTATGTTCACTGCCAACCAGGATATTCTGCCACAGATCGTTGGTCTACCATTAAATATTCAGTAATGTAGCATAATTGAGATCTTTCAAAGCACAGAAAATTTGTTTTTCTCAGCTTCTGTTGTCAGTCTTTGGCTATTAACTGCTATTGTTTTATCCACTGTCAGTTTGTATGCAGGCCAGGTCAAAACCTTAAAATCTTCCCGCAGAGCACCAAAGTGATATTCTAAGTATTCTATTTGTATACCGTAAAATTTTTCATTACTATGTTTTTTTGTTTGTTTTTGTTTTTTGACACTTTGGCTCATGGTTAATGTATGCTGTATTGAAACGGGTGACACATCTGTGTTTGATGACGGTGTATTTCTCTTTTTTTTGGATGAAGGCAGGAATATGTGTCATGTTTTAGAGTAACCTTATAAGTAGTTGTTAATTGTAAAAGAACTGCTCTTGTAGTTTGAAAAGCTGCTATTGCTTGTTTGATGAACTTATTCACAGCAGTCCTTGGAGGACAGTTTCCTCTTTCCAAGGTAGTCTTTACTATCTCTTCCGTGAAATGAGATATAAAATCAATAATTCAGATTCATGATGTTCTTTTAAATGGAATACTGCCAGTTCCTAACACATTCAGAATTCTTTACTTTTCACAGAAAGATTTATTGTTAAATATTGAGAGCTCCTGCAGGAAGGCAGTTGTGTCTCAGTTATGTGCTGTTTTTATGAATAAAAATGTTCAACCTCAGTAAGTAGCTGCATCTTGTCCAGCCTTTTTTACTTCTTTTTTTATTATTTTTGGACAACAGACTTCACCAATTTTTCAGGAGAACTTGTCAGAGTTATGCTGACATAAGTTGCTTGTGCTTAGATTCTGTTTGTCTTGCTAGCATTTTCTTTTCCTTCTGCACTTTAGTCGGTTTATAATTAAACTACAAGTCTGATTCATAACCTTTAACTCTCTAGGCTCACAATTGTGGGAGAAATTATAATGAACAGTTTTGAACCTTACAAAGAAATAGTGTTAAAGTCTAAATAGATGTAAATGTGGTGCTGGAATTAATCACTGTAGCTTGATAGCCGTTGGAAACGTAACATTAACACTATTAACAGTAAAGCTCTAATTTATTGAATATGCTCTCACTTACTTGACTCCACAACCTCTCTGAGCAGCCTGTTCCAGTGGTCTGTCACACTCACTTTCAAGAAGTGTTAAGAAGCACCCTCACTGCTCCTTATCTGCACCTTTTTTGGGGGGGGGCATGCTTACAGTACAACTGTACACAACTTTGTGTGTCCCTTCAGTGGTCACATTGCTCAGACACATATATAACATATTTATATATTGTTTCTGGATATGGTATCACAGTGGTGCAAAATACTTATATACTCCTATTGGTTAAATATGCTTCAGTAGGCACTTAGATAAAGGTTCAAGGCAAGGCAAGGTGATGATTTTGATTGTGGCACTCTTGATTTCTACATGTTACAAGCCTCTGTTTTTGTTATAGTTAGCTAAATCGTATAAGTTTGCAGTCATACATCTTGTTCTATTTAGGCATAAGGAAAGCTAATTCGGTTTTACACTCTTTCCTATTTCTTTGTAATATAGCATGGATTAAGGGCAGTGGTCCTGAAACAGTACCTCCAAAACCAGGGTTTCTTTTGTACTTTGTAGCCAAATCATGGTTTGCTTTGTATGAAAAAGGTATCTTATGGAAATATGAGGAGAGCAAGAAAGGCAGGTTGGTTATAAGTTTGACATTCTCGTATGTTCAGCCCTTGGTTTTGAGTGGAAGACTTAAGGAAGACAAACACACGGAAAAGCACACAAATACATGCAAAAGAGTGCAAGATTTGTTTTATGCAAATTCAGATTAGTTTATGCAATTGGTTTTCTGCCACATTGACAATCCCCAAATCAGTTACGATGACAAACGGAAAAAAAGATGATATTCAGTGTTTTTAAAAACTTCATAGGATTTAGTACAACTCAGTCATCCTTAGATATACTTGAGAATTTTACCTGGAGAAATGGCCATCTGAGATCACTCCATTATACAGTTGCATCATCTGTGTGCTTAATATAGGCAAGATGATTGTACATGCTTGATTTATTTATCTATCTATTTATTTATCTGTATTTTCTCCAAGAGCATGGCACTGAATATTCATAGCATTCAGTACCATTCCTCTACTACATGTGGATTTATAATATGACCATATATATAACTATGAAAAACAAGTCCTTTATTTTTTTATTTTTCTGAAAAGATAGGAGTTTAAAGTACTGAGCAGATGTACACTGGAGACTTCCCATCATGTAATCTGTGCTTCATTGTTCAAATGACTTGAAATTACTTTAGATTTATAAAAAATTGCTTACTGGTTGAATTTCACTTGAAAGAACTTAACATGTTAAGCTCTTCTGAGTATGTAATAAGGGAAAAACACTCCGAATTAGTAACACGTGAAATTAAACAACTTCAAATGAACATATAATTGGATTTTTTTTCCATCTTAACAGATAAAAATGCCTGGGTACTTTTCAGACTGATTCAACTAGGAAATAGAGCAACATGATGGAGACAAATAACCAGCTAATCAGTAAAAATATCAAAAAATATATATATTTTGTTTCAAAGGTACTTTAGACCTGACTGGAGATATATAGAGAGGGAATACAGAAGCTCTTAATTTTATGCTGTCTCTCAAGTATTATAATTGGAAGATATTCGGTATGAAGTTCCCTAGATAAAATGGTAGTAAAAGAAAACAAAATTCTCACTGGCATGTCAGCAACCAAAAGTAGAACAGATTCCCCAAAACGGCACTAAAGGCCACATGTTGAAGTGCAGTAGTGCAGTGCCCAAGCTGCATTGAAAGTCTCTGTTCTAAATGTTGTCATAGCTCACATAGCTCACAACTCTTCCTCTTCTCACTCTAGGAAGAAAAATATCTATGTGACAATTCTGTAGTAATTGCAGATGGGTAAGATAGCAAAACCCACATAAATCAAAGGTTTTAATAAACAGAGATTTCATGTCATAAAATAATAATTCTTGAAAAAAAAAGTTATATATCCGTTTGAAGGACAAGATGAAGCCAAAAGACACAGCATTGCCTGACAGACAAAATACTCACCATCAGCAAAGAAATGCATAAAATCCTCTCGACACTTTCAATTGCAAATCTCTAGAAAGAACAGGAAATAACTTGGGTGGGGAAAGAAAGCATTTAAGAGAGGAAAAGTGGTGTGTAGAAAGCCAAGATCACCGTCATCAGAATGCTCTTACATTCAGTTGACAGAACAATCAAGTCAGAGAGCTGGTTAATCTGTCTTTAAAAGATCAGGATTCTTCTTTCACTCTCTTTTTGCAAAAGTTCAAGTGAATTCCATTTTTCTTGTTTGAACAGAAATACATTTCTTCAGTATTTTGTAAACTTTATTTCTTAACTGCAAGCAGATGCAGGCTGTGAATTAGAAACTTGTTCAAATATTTATTTTCTAACTTCATTGACCTTTCTCTTTCTGTGCCTATCTCTAAATCCCAATCAACCGGTTGCAAACAAAAAAACACCAACCCAATATTTGTTTCTGTTTTTTTTTTTTTTTTTCATCCTACCAGGCACATAGTAGCTGTAGTATTTTTCCAGAAATCTGATTAAAAGCATAATTTGTATTAATTTGTGAAATTGATGCTTACAATAAAAACAATATGGACTATAGAATGGTGACCCCACTGAAAGGAGGAATTTTGCCACGATAAAATTGTAGTACGATCAAACTAATATTCAGGACTCAGGTGAGGTTTCTGAGTTAGAAAAAAGAAATAACCAAAATAGCAAGTGAATATGTAAGGTAGGCATAAATTCTTGAAAATGCAGTTTTGAAATTACCTCAGAATCATAGAATGCTTAAGGTTGGAACGGACCTCTAGAGGTCATCTAGTCCAACCCCCCTGCACACGCAGGATCACCTAGAGCACATGGCACAGGACTGTGTCCAAGTGAGTTTGGAAATTCTCCAGAGAAGGAGACTCCACAACCTCTCTGGGCAGCCTGTGCCAGTGCTCTGTCACGCTCACTGTTAAAAAATTTTTCCTTAATTTCCTGTGGAACTTTTGGTGTTCCAGTTTGTGGCCATCACCTCTAGTTCTGTTGGTGGCCACCACTGAAAAGAGGCCAGCACCATCCTCCTCTCTCCCTCCCTTGAGGTACTTATAAACACTGATTAGATCCCCTCTCAGCCTTCTCTTCTCCAGGCTGAACAGGCCCAGCTCCCTCAGCCTCTCTTTATAGGGCGGATGTTCCAGGCCCCTGATCATCCTTGTGGCCCTGCGCTGGACTCTCTCCAGCAGCTCCACATCCCTCTTGTACTGCGGAGCCCAGAACTGGACACAATACTCCAGATGTGGCCTCACCAGGGCTGAGTAGAAGGGCTGGAGACGCTCTTCTTAATGCAGCCCAGGATTCTATTGGCCTTCTTGGCCACAAGAGCACACTGCTGCCTCATGGTCAACTTGTCCACCACGACACCCAGGTCTTTCTCTGCAGAGCTGCCCTCCAGAAGGTCGGTCCCCAGCCTGTACTGGTGTCTGGGGCTTATTTCTCCCCAGGTGCAGGACTTTGCACTTGGCCTTGTTGAATTGCATGAGGTTTTTCACCGCCCAGTTGTCCAGTCTGTCCAGGTCCCTCTGGATGGCAGCGCAGCCCTCTGTGGTATCAGTTACTCCTCCCAGTTTCGTGTCATCAGCAAACTTGCTGAGGGAGCACTCTGTGCCTTCATCCAGGTCATTGATGAATAAATTGAACAGGACTGGACCGAAGACTGACCCCTGGGGGACACCACTAGCTACAGGCCTCCAACTAGACCCTGCACCACTGATCACCACCCTCTCAGCTCTTGCCATCCAGCCAGTTCCTAACCCACCTCACTGTGCACTCATCTATCCCATACTTCCAGACCTTGCCCAGGAGGATGTCGTGAGGGACGATGTCAAAAGCCTTGCTGAAGTCAAGATAGACAACATCCACCGCTCTCCCCTCATCTATCCAGCTGGTCATTCCATCATAGAAGGCTATCAGGTTAGTCAAGCAAGATTTCCCCTTGGTGAATCCATGCTGACTACTCCTGAGCACCTTCTTGTCCTCCATGTGCCTGGAGACAACGGCCAGTATGAGCCGTTCCATCACTTTTCCGGGGACGGAGGTGAGGCTGACTGGCCTGTAGTTGCCTGGGTCCTCCTTCTTGCCTGTTTTGAAGACTGGCGTGACACTGGCTTTCTTCCAGTCCTCCGGCACCCTCCCCCATTCTCCAGGATCTTTCAAAGATGATGGAGAGCGGCTTATCTATGACATCCGCCAGCTCCCGCAGCACTCTGGGGTGCATCCCATCAGGGCCCATGGATTTGTGGGTATCGAGGTTCCTTAGGTGCTCTCTGACCCAATCTTCCTCTACCCAGGGCAAGTCTTCCTCTCTCCAGGCTTCTTCTCTTGTCCCTAGGGCCTGGGACTCTAAGGGGCTGTAAACACCGAAGCAAAGAAGGCATTCAGCCACTCTGCTTTTTCTGTGTTATTCGTAACCAGGGTGCCCATCCCATTCACCAGTGGACCCACCTTTTCCCTTGATTTTCCTTTTGCTGTTAATATAGCTGAAGAAGTTTTTCTTGTTATTTTTAATGTCACTTGCCAGATTGTGTTCCAAACGCGCCTTAGCTTTCCTTGTCGCATCTCTGCATTCCCTGACTACGTTCCTGTATTTCTCCCAGGGGACCTGTCCTTTTTTCCACATTCTGTATACCGCTGCCTTCTGCTTGAGCATGAGCTCCTTGCTCATCCACACAGGTCTCCTGCCCCCTCTGCCTGACTCCTTACACGCAGGGATGCACTGTTGCTGGGCGTGGAGGAAGTGCTGCTTGAAAACTAACCAGCTCTCTTGGGCCCCCCTTCCTTCTAGAGCTCTAGCCCATGGGATTCTTCCAAGGAGGTCTCTGAAGAGGTTAAAGTTGGCCCTCCTGAAGTCCATGGTTGCAAGACTACTTACAGCCCTGCCTCCTCCTTGGAGGCATGGGAGGAAGTCTCCCATAACTTCCTCACAAGGAAGCTCAGGAGGTGAAGCTTAGATGAATGGACAGTGGAGAGAGGACTGGCTGGATGGCAGAGCTCAGAGGATTGTGATAAATGAGGTCAAGTTTTGTTGGAGGCTTGTGGCCAGTGGTGTCCCGCAGGGGTCAGTACTGGAACCGGTGCTCTTCAACTTGTTCATCAATGATTTGAATGAGGGCACAGAGTGCGCCCTGAGCAAGTTTCAAGATGATACAAAACTGGGTGGAGTGGCCAACACTCCAGAGGTCTGTGCTGCCATTCAGAGAGACCTGGACAGGATGGGCAGGGAGGAACGTCACAAGGTTCAACAACAATTGGGATAGCACAAGGTGTACGGACTCTGAATTGCATGTAGTATTTAGAGGTTTACAGCAATTTTGAGCCTGGTCTTGAACTGCCAAAAGCTACCAAAGTTGAAAGCACATTAACATAATCCTGCACAGGCTTAAATCAGTGAGAGAAATATGGTAATGCCAGTTTTGGAATTGACCCCCAGTTTTTGAAAGCAGTAGCTGTCATCCTGACTCTGCATGGGGTTGAGTGCTCCCCACAGCCTAAGCTGTTCACTGAGCTTCTAACACTGGTCTGGGTTCTGCACAAGGCTGTAAAAATGCTAAAACAAACAAAAAAAGAGCCTGGCACAGAGGGAGAAAAAAATTGTTTGCTTAGTGCAACATATGAAATTCATGGACTTCGGTGGGGGTGAAACCAAAGATCTTTATTTAGAGTTAACCACAACTTATACAGCTTCTGACCCTGGAGCAGCCCCCACCCTGTCTGGCAGCACGCAAAGCCCAGCAACCCAACCAACCGATCAATTAGATGATCACATCTCATACACATCGCGAAGGGACCCATCTTGGTCTCTTGTCTGTTAAAACACAAGCATGAACTCTTCCTCAAGTTACTAAGTCTTTTGGACCTCTCAACTTCCACATACCTAGACCTTTTATGGTAACTTGTCTGTAAATTTTCTGACTTGGCCAAAGTGTTGAGTAACTTGTCTCTCACCTCCTATGTTACAATTTAAAAAATTAAGTACATATAAAGCTTTATCCAATCTTTCTTGGGGGCCATCTCCCTGAGCTCTCCCTTTCTGTTTAATTAACATATTTTTTAGGGTCTGGTGCACACGCTCAGTAACTGCCTGCCCAGTAGGAGAATGAGGTGTACCGAAGACATGTTAAAGGCCCCATTGTGTAAGAGTCCTGGGTTTGCATAGCAACATACGCAGGCCCATTGTCTTATCATTTTTGGAACACCCATGACTGCAAAACATCTCAACCAGTGCTTACACACATCCCAAATAAAGTACGGATTGGCTCAGTGATTTAACAAAGTCCATAAATTTCTTCCACTTCTGCTGCTTCTGCTTCCTCTGCTTATTTTTCTGCTTGTACTTCATCTCCTTCTTTTGCTTCTCTCCTGAACATTTCCCAGCCATCTGACCCTCGATCCCCTTTTGTAACCCCATTATGTGGGTCTGGGAGGGTACAAATCGGGTGCCTTCTCTGGGTCCACAGGGCCTGAGTCGAACAGATCTTAGCGCAGAGGATTGGCAGCCACCCCTCCCCCCCCCCCACCCATATGCTGGTGCTGATGGTCCTGCTGCACATGGCTGATTGCTTTTGTCCCCCTGAACATCCCAGGCCATTTTTAAGGTGATCCACCACCAGGTGGTCACATGTTTTACCGCGCGTGTATCGCCATCTGCCACCGCCTCCTTAAAGCACTTTCTGCGATCTTCCCACATCTATCGCTAGAGCCTGCCTTCCTTCAGGAAAGTAGGTACCTTCTCCCGAATCCACTCAAGTAACATGACTAAATCCTTCCCGGAAACCTGTGGTGCGCTGTTCTGTTCGTGTACCACGCGCTGCAGCTCGTCTACACTGCCTTTCTGCTCTTGAGACGTTCCACCTCCCATGGGTGCAGGCCGCTTGTGTAATTAGGAGATGGGTGCACACTGGAGCTCTTCCTGCTCCGTTCCCAGTTAGGCTGGCCTGTGCTACCAGGTTCAGGCTTCACCAGCCTCCTCAATGTTAGTGCTCCACGTTGGGCAACACTTGCACAATATGATGCACACAGACTTCAGTGGGGGTGAAACCAAAAACCTCTACTTATACTTAAACGCCACTTACAGAGCTTCTGACCTCAGAGCAGTCCCCACCCTGCCCGGTAGCACGCGACACTCCACCATCAAGCAACCAATCAACCAGATGATCACAGGCTGATCACGCGCGAGGCCATCCAGTGACCTTCTTGGTCATGCGCTGCCCATGTGGCTGCAGCTTCCCGCCTCTCCAGCACAGCCGTCCGTCTGTGAACCAGACATTCTTTGCTACTGACCTTAGGCTGATATGCATAGCCTCGTGTCTCTGTGCAGGGCACAGAGGGGCACCTCTTGTCCACTCATCTTTCCTCCTTCTCCAGCTCAGCCTCGGCTCTGAGCTCCTGGATCTCTTTACCCTAACTGGAGCTCTCCAGGGAGCAAGAGGCAGCCCACAGTGACCCTTGCCCCAGGGACCAGACTCTGTAACAGTCCTGCTGTCCACAGGCTTCACAGTGGTAGGAAGGGCTCTCCACCTGCCTGTGGGCCACAGGCACTACTGCTCCTGTGGTGCAGCACATGAGGACTTGCGCAAGGTCTGTCCACACAAGTCGTACCTGCCCACAGAGCAGGGTGCCCCGCCAGACACCTATGGAGATCTAGTAGTGAGAAAGAGCAGAAATAGAAGGATGTGGTAGAAGTCGATGCATAAATGGAACCATTGCTAATGTAACTTGAGGTCCAAAGTTCTCCTTTTGCCACTGACAAGTCTCCTCAAATGCATGTTAAAGCCAAAAGACTTTGGCTTTGGCTAGGGGCTTATGATGACCACAGCCGTGGAAGAGCAGACTGTGACCAGTGATGGGCTGTGAACCAACAGCTCCAGGAGGTGCTCCTGGAAAGGGCAGCTGAGTACTTGGAGCAGCGTCAGAGAGACTCTGGGCACAGGCTGTTTGATGCAGAAAAAAACCTTTATTGGGCTTATGGGGAAGGGATTGCATGGAGGCCGGGTTAGGGTTAGGAGACACACACACGGCTGCAGTGCTGGCTCTGGAGGCCTGTGCGGGGTGCGAGCGTCAGCGCACGCTGCTCCAGCAGCGCCGCACGTCATCGTCAGGAGGCCCGTGCACGCCAGCTGGCCAGAAGACGGCCAGGTTGTCCTGCCGCACGCCGAAGAGAATGTGGATGAGCAGGCTGCTGCCCGAGGCGCTGTGCAGGCAGAGCTGGCAGGCATGCGCGCAGGGCAGCACGGCAAGGCGGCAGTGCTGTGAGGCGGGCAGCAGCAGCCAGGCTCTCTGCGCCACGTCCTGGAACCATTCTGTTATCTTGCGCGCGTCGAGGAAGGAGTGGGTGCAGAGGGTGCGCAGGAGGCCTGGGCCGCGGCAGGCGCCCGGCAGCGACGCGGTCTGGTGCAAGAGGCAGGGCACATCGCCCAGCAGGCGCTGCCGTGTGCACACGCACCGCTCGTGCACACGCACACGGCCCTGCCACGGCGAGCGTCCCTGCCCATGGGTCGTCTCCAGGCGGAAGGCATGGCCGGGTGGCGGGCGCAGCGGCACCAGGAAGCTGTAGTGGCTGCTGGGGCGGTCTGGGTTGCTGCCAGTCACACAGATGCCTGGGCCCAGGCGCGGGAAGAAGGAGCCCAACGAGAGCGCGTGGCAGGCGGAGAGCAGCTCGTCCAGCAGTTCCTCCAGGGCCTCGGGCATGACCCAGACCGGTTGCTGGAGCTGCCGCTGCTGCAGACACCCCGCTGCCTGTCTCTGGCCCGCACACTCCTCATCCTTGCCCTCATCCTCCTTCTGCTCTTCTTCCTCTTCTTCCTGCTCTTCCTTGTCCTCCTCCTCCTGGTCTTGCTGCTGCCCTGCCCAGCTGCACGACGGACTCGACGGCTTCCCCAGCTCACGGCGCCGCTTCCTGGCCAGCCAGCCGTGGCCCACAAGCAGCACGAGGGCTCCCAGCGCCTCCCCGAGCTTCCCCCAACGGCTGCCAGCCAAGAGCCACTGCTGGGCAGCGTCACTGCCCTCCTGCCGCTGCTGCTGCCGCTGCTCGATGGGCTGCCGCTGCTCCAGCTCTTCCTGCAGCCGGGCCATGGAATGTGTGAGGTGCTGCAGGCGCCGCTGCAGCCGCTCCTGCGTGCCCGCATCCACGTGGTCGCTGACCCTGAGCGGCTGCTGCACCACGGCCAGCGCCATCAGCATGAGCACCAGGCACACAGCCATGGCGCTCTCGCTGGCCGGACCGAAGTGCCACGGTAACGGCTGCGCGTCCCGTACCCTCGCATTCCGCCCGCCTGTGACACCCGCTGCCCCTTTGTGACTGTGCCGCATGCTCTGTGCTGCCGCGGGCGCTGCCCTGCCACCAGCCCTGGCCCAGCCCAGCAACGGCATGATAGGGCCTGGAGCCTTCATGTCATGAAACTAAACTCAATATGAGTTTAGATCTTGCTCCGTTTATTAGCCAAAGTGCGCGTATATTTATACCTACAAGCATCTGAGGGATTTCTAGGCTAGCTTTGGTTGGTTGCTAGGGGGGTTGGTAGGTCCCGGCCGCATAGGCTCTTCTCAGCTCTGCAAAGTTGTTTACCCGAAACGGCCAGCTACTCTTTCCCAGCTAGCTCCTCATTCCCAGCCGGCCAAGGACAACTTGCTAACACTCCCCTGCACATTATCAGCAAGGCGCAGGTGGTGCAGATCCTCAGCACAGCATTTCCCTACAATTCCCCCTTTTTTCTTTTGCACTAGTCAAGCCTTGCTGGTAAGCGAGACTATCATACGTCTAATACATGCAAAAGTACAGCTAAAGATACAAAGCATAAACAGTAAAACAACCAGTAACATCAGCCTCAATTTTACTAGTACATGCACCCATCCCCAAGTCCATGTTGGTCTGCAAAGTCTTCCCAGCCAGAGAGTCCGACGTCCTGCTGAGCAGCGTCCATTGTTTATTGATCTGCTGATGGGCAGTTCAAAGACTCTCGATCATTTCAACGTCGGGGTTGTGCTTACCACCTGGAGCCGTAAGGTGTCCTTGGTCTCCAAGCCATTCCTCTATAAGTCCTCCTTTTTTCTTTTGCAATAACCAGGCTTTATGAGTATGGGAGGGTAGCATTCGCCTTAAGCATGCAAAGGCACAGCTGAATAAGCCTAGGACAAGAAGCATAACAATCCAAAGCATCAGTCCTGTCTTAAGCAAGGATTTTAGCCACCCACCAATACCCAATAAATCAGTTAACCCATCCAGCCCAAAGAAGACCACATCTTTCTGTATCTTCTGGGTGTGTTCCATCAGCTGTTGGATTTGCTGGTGGATTGCTCTGGAATGGTCCTGCAGGTCCATGCAGCACATTCCTTCAAAGTCTTCACATCCGTGCCCATGGGCTAGCAGCAGGAAGTCGATGGCCGCTCTATTTTGTAGCACCGCGTGTTGCACCTGTGATAAATCTAGCGCAAGATTAGAGAGGACCTGACTGGTGACATTTGCTTGTTTAACCACCCAGCAGGACAGGGTGTCTAAGACTTTGTGGGCTCGTGCTGCTGCCGCCCCCAGTACGAAGAGGGATGCGAAAACTACCTCCCACTTAGACCAGAGGCGGACTTCGTCATTACAGTCCTCCGTCTGGGTTATGCTACGCGCCATTCGCCGAGTTCTTCTTTTGACACTGGTGCTGTTAGGATGGACCCAGGGCAAAGCCATACTTACTTGGCCTACCGTACATGGACCCCCCTATAAGCTTTGATGGAATTCAGACGACTTTTGCTGGACCCTCCCATAACCTGGTTCGAGGATGCCGATAGTGCACGCTCATAGGTGACTCCTGCATTTTTTCACTACGGACCTGCTGTGCATGCACCTACATGGAGGGTTCCGTGTCATCTCCAAACACACAAAGATGGTTTGATACAAACAGTATGTAGGACAACGGCTCTTTTGGGTCTGTCATTTCCTTAAATTTCATCAGGTAATCTTTTAAGGTGCGATTAGCCCGTTCTACCATGGCCTGGCGGGTGGGCGAATTTGAGATTCCCCTGACATGCTTAATGCCCCATTTTTTGCAAAGCTGACGGACACTGTCACTGGCATATGCCGGACCATTGTCCGTCTTAATCATTTCTGGGACTCCTAACACTGCAAAGCAAGCGGTGAGATGTTTTTTCACATGGAGGGCTCTTTCCCCAGGCGGAGCAGTTGCCCATATTACATGCAAGTATCAATAGACACATGCACATACTTAAGTCGAGCAGACTCCGGAATATGTGTTACATCCATTTGCCATATCTCTAATGCCTTCAGGCCCCTGGGGTTCACAGCAATGCCCAGACCTGGCCCATTTCTGGTCCATGCTGCAAGGCTGCTCCCCCTAAAGTGAAAAGGAGCACCCGGAAGAAGCGGCGGGTGATCGTCGTGGGTGACTCCATGCTACAGGGCACGGAGGGACCGATATGTAGACCGGACCCCTCATCCAGAGAGGTCTGCTGCTTGCCTGGGGCCAAAATAAAGGATGTTACAGAAAGGCTCCCAAGAATTGTTCAAGAGTCTGACTATTATCCTCTAGTATTGTTTCATGTGGGCGCTAATGATGCCGTGGGGAAAATGAGGGATGTCAAGCAAGACTTCAGAGCCCTAGGGATGGCCATCAAAGGTACAGGTGCCCAGGTAGTGTTCTCCTCTATTCTGTCAACGAGGGGAATGGATTCAAGGAGGAGAAGGTGAATATGGCAGTTTAACAACTGGCTGCGCCGCTGGGCTTGGCAACAGGGTTTTGGCTTCTATGACCATGGGACTCTGTTTGATGTCCACCAGCTAGTGGGGAATGATGGGACCCATCTTAGCAAGAGGGGCACACGTCTCTTTGCCAAAAGGCTGGCCAACCTGGTTAGGAGGGCTTTAAACTAGGCAAGAAGGGGGAAGGGGAGTGGCACACTGACACGGCAAGCAGTACCGCACAGCCCAGGTCAGATGGCGTCCAGCGGGAGTACGCTAGTGGGGAAGTGAGGATAGGAAATGATCACGGAGGGTCCTCTTCCACCCCTCCTGGGAAACCTGTGGCCTCTGTTGCTTCCCTGAAATGCCTGTACACCAATGCGCGAAGCATGGGGAATAAGCAGGATGAACTGGAGATCTGTGTGCGGTCCCAGCGTCATGATCTCATTGGAATCACAGAGACGTGGTGGGATAGCTCGCACGACTGGACCGCTGCCATGGAAGGCTATGTGCTCTTTAGGAAGGACAGGCTGGGAAGGCGAGGTGGTGGAGTTGCTCTTTATGTGAGAGAGCAACTGGAATGCATGGAACTCAACCTGGGAGTGGAGGATGAGCGAATTGAGAGCTTGTGGGTAAGGATTAGAGGGCAGGCTAATGTGGGAGACACTGTGGTGGGTGTCTGCTACAGGCCACCTAGCCAAGACGAGGAGGTTGATGAGGCCTTCTATAGGCAGCTGGATATTGCCTCACGGTCACAGGCCCTGGTTCTCATGGGGGACTTCAACTACCCCGACATCAACTGGGAGGACAACACAGCCAGGCACAAGCAGTCCTGGAGGTTCCTGCAGAGCGTCGACGATAACTTTTTGACGTAGGTTGTGGAGGAGCCGAGGAGGAGAGGTGGGCTATTGGACCCATGGGCTAGTGCTCTAGAAGGCAGGGGGGCCCAAGAGAGCTGGTTAGTTTTCAAGCGGCGCTTCCTCCACGCCCAGCAACAGTGCATCCCTGTGTGTAGGAAGTCAGGCAGAGGGGGCAGGAGACCTGTGTGGATGAGCCGTGAGCTTGTGGCAATGCTCAAGCAGAAGGCAGAGGTATACAGAAAGTGGAAAAAAGGACATGTCCCCTGGGAGAAATACAGGAACATAGTCAGGGAATGCAGAGATGAGACAAGGAAAGCTAAGGCACGGCTGGAAGGCAATCTGGCAAGGGACGTTAAAAATAACAAAAAAAAAAATTCTTCAAATACATCAACAGCAAAAGGAAAATCAGGGAAAACGTGGGTCCACTGGCGGACGGGATGGGCACTCTGGTTACGAATAACACAGAAAAAGCAGAGTTGCTCAATGCCTTCTTTGCTTCGGTGTTTACCAAGGGCAGCCCTTTAGAGCCCCAGGCCCTAGGGACAAGAGAAGAAGCCTGGAGAGAGGAAGACTTGCCCTGGGTAGAGGAAGATTGGGTCAGAGAGCACCTAAGGAACCTCGATACCCACAAATCCATGGGCCCTGATGGGATGCACCCCAGAGTGCTGCGGGAGCTGGCAGATGCCATAGCTAAGCCGCTCTCCATCATCTTTGAAAGATCCTGGAGAACGGGGGAGGTGCCGGAAGACTGGAAGAAGGCCAATGTCACGCCAGTCTTCAAAACAGGCAAGAAGGAGGACCCAGGCAACTACAGGCCAGTCAGCCTCACCTCCGTCCCCGGAAAAGTGATGGAACGGCTCATACTGGCCGTTGTCTCCAGGCACATGGAGGACAAGAAGGTGCTCAAGAGTAGTCAGCATGGATTCACCAAGGGGAAATCTTGCCTGACTAACTTGATAGCCTTCTATGATAGAATGACCAGCTGGATAGATGAGGGGAGAGCGGTGGATGTCGTCTATCTCGACTTCACCAAGGCTTCTGACACCGTCCCCCTCAACATCCTCCTGAGCAAGCTCCGGAAGTGTGGGATAGATGAGTGGACAGTGAGGTGGATTAGGAACTGGCTGGATGGCAGGACCCAGAGAGTGGTGATCAGCAGTGCAGAGTCTAGTTGGAGGCCTGTAGCTAGCGGGGTTCCCCAGGGGTCAGTCCTTGGTCCAGTCCTGTTCAATTTATTCATCAATGACCTGGATGAAGGCACAGAGTGCTCCCTCAGCAAGTTTGCTGATGACACGAAACTGGGAGGAGTAGCCGATACCCCAGGGGGCTGTGCTGCCATCCAGAGGGACCTGGACAGACTGGACAACGGGGCGGTGGAAAACCTCATGCAATTCAACAAGGCCAAGTGCAAGGTCCTGCACCTGGGGATGAATAACCCCAGACACCAGTACAGGCTGGGGACCGACCTTCTGGAGAGCAGCTCTGCGGAGAAAGACCTGGGTGTCATGGTGGATGATAAGTTGACCATGAGGCAGCAGTGTGCCCTCGTGGCCAAGAAGGCCAATGGAATCCTGGGCTGCATTAAGAAGAGCGTCTCCAGCAGGTCGAGGGAGGTGATCCTGCCCCTCTACTCAGCCCTGGTGAGGCTGCGTCTGGAGTATTGTGCCCAGTTCTGGGCTCCACAGTACAAGAGGGATGTGGAGCTGCTGGAGAGAGTCCAGCGCAGGGCCACAAGGATGATCAGGGGCCTGGAACATCTGCCCTACGAGGAGAGGCTGAGGGAGCTGGGCCTGTTCAGCCTGGAGAAGAGAAGGCTGAGAGGGGATCTAATCAGTGTATATAAATACCTCAAGGGAGGGAGTGCAGAGGACGGTGATGGTCTCTTTTCACTGGTGGCCACTGATAGGACTAGAGGAAATGGCCGGAAACTGAAACACCAAAAATGCCATAGGAACTTAAGGAAAAATTTCTTAACAGTGAGGGTGACAGAGCACTGGAACAGGCTGCCCAGAGAAGTTGTGGAGTCTCCTTCTCTGGAGATCTTCAAAACCCGCTTGGATGCAGTCCTGTGCCACGTGCTCTAGGTGACCCTGCGTGTGCAGGGGGGTTGGACTAGATGATCTCTAGAGGTCCCTTCCAACCCTAAGCATTCTATGATTCTATGATACTTCACTGTTCTTAACATGAATGCAGCTTATGTTGCACAAACCAGAGCTACTTCAGAAAGGCTCAATTTCTCCCTGGAAGAATGAACAGCTGGGGATACAGAAATGCAAGATTTGCTTTCTGTAGAACTTAATCTGGCTTTATTTATTTCATTAACCCACTTATTTCATTAACCCATTTCAGAAATCTGCACTGCTATGGAGAGTCCCTGCTCCTTATATCCCAAGAAAACACTTCCACTCCCTCTCTTTTACCATGTGTAGTAGTTCTGTTGCTCTCTGACCTGACCAGAAAATGAGTTTTTATCACTGTGAAATTAGGTTTTTCCAAGACAGTGTTTCCACAGTGGTAAAAACTCATGTTGGCTGTAAACTATAAAAACTACACATGGTTCCAGAGCAGCAGGAAACCTAAGGCTCCTTCCATTCATGTGTTTCTTTGGACTTTCTCCACTTACACTGCATGCCAGGTGCACTCCAACCCTCCAGACCTTCTTTTGCTAGAAAACAGTAAAATACCTAGTGTCTGCAAGCAGCTCTGAGGAACTGAGGCCCGGAGACAGTTTTTTCTCATTGAAGCTGATTGAGCCAAGGTCTCCTCAGAAGTGGTAACAAGGGGAGGGAGATGTGAGAACCCCATTCCCAGCTGAAAATAAAATAAAAAATAAAAAGCCGGGGCGTGGGGGGGGGAGGGAGGGGGCGGGCGGGGGGGATGCAGGTAATGGACCCAGAAACAGGAACTTGGGATGGAAACATCCCCGGTGCTGACAAGTCCTCCAGGTTGGATTCCAACTTGGAGTATGAAGAGGACGCAGATGACTAGCAGCTGGCAAAGCAGCTTTCTGAACCAAACGCAGCCAACGTGCAAATCGGCCAGAACTACTCGTTTTAAAGCACCCGAGCAGCAGAACATGCACGGCCGTTTCAAGCAGCAATCCCATGAAAGCTTTCCGTGAGAGTGTTAAAGCTGCGGCAGTAGGGCAGAGGCAGTTTATTTTATTAAAAATAAGCCCTTTGGCGATAGCACGGACCAGAGCGGCTGCCCGAGCACTCCTCCCCCGCACCGCCCTCTCCCCCCGCCATTTTCCCCTCGGGCTGCTGCGCGCTCGGGTGCTTCCTGGCGGCGAGCGCGCATGCGCGGCAGGGAGGCCGGGGCCGCTCGCGGGGGCGGGGGCGGGGGCGGGGGCGGGGGAGGAGCACGCGCATGCGCATGCGCGCGGCGCCGCACAGGGGGCGGCCGTTGTGGCGGTTCCGCGGGTGAGTAAGGCGGGGGCCGCGTCCTGTCCCGGTGCTGCCCTTTTACGAGGTGGCGGGTTGGAGGGGGGCGGCTCAGTTTTCAGCCGGGAACGAAGGGAGGGCGCAGGGATGTGTCTGTTTCGGCTTCCCCTGAAACGGTGACGTTGCATTTTGAGCCTGTGTGCGTGGTTTTCTTCTGCCGGCGCAGCCTGTCATAGGCTATATAGGAAGGTCGCCTAGCGCTGTTAGATGAGGCCTAAGAAAAAAAAAAAAAAGGGAGCAGGTGCTTTTCTGCCCTAGGGGGAAACAGTTGGACAGTTTTAGTTGGGACCTGAAAACACATAGATATATGTATCAAAAACAAAACAAAAAAAGGCCTCATGAAAAAAACAGATATATCAAGTAGGATCAGTATCACTTCTTCATTTTGCCCTTTTTTCCATTCTCTTCTATAGCGTGCAGCAATCAAGGTGCAGACATTTTAAAAAGGAACAACGAGGTTTAATGTCTCCAAGTTTAGCCAGGATAAATGCATTTCGGTGTTTTATTTGTCTATCCTGCGTTGAGATTTTTAGAATAACTCCTGATCTAATATATCTGGGTTCTTGGTGTAATATATTTGGGTCCTGAAGCTATTGCTGTGAGCAGCATGCCGTTTTTTGTCGAGGTGGAACTTCCTGTTACCTCTTGCAACCTCATCAAAATTGAGAAGATGTAGGGTCTTTGGAAATGGCCAGGGCATGCATGTATATTACTTTAAAGTAAAGGAAATGCTTCTCATGTGTCTTTTCTTCTACACTACTTGAATGTGTTGCAGGTTCATCGTAATAAGCTTTTTAGAGCTGCTAAAGAATATCCGAGTGATTGACTAAAATTTGTGAATCATGCCACTTTGTTATGTAGAGAGTATGCATGTAAACTTGCTTCCTGCATGAAGGCTAGAATGGAATCCTAAAAGTGTAAGCCAGAGCTGTGGATGTGGTGAAATCTTATTTGAAAGCAAAAAAAAAAAAAAGAGAGAGAGAAAATAATGTATGTGGTTCTTATTTATTTTTCTGCTAAAACTTTGTTTTTTAGGCAATGTAAGCATTTTAAGGATATGGTTGAGAAGAAATAGGTATGTCAGCTCTTTGCCCACCGCCCTCACCTGCAGTTGCCAAAACAGAGATCTGTTTGAATGGAGAGTCACCTTTGTTAGCTGCCACTTTTGCTTACTGGGACAATATTCTTGGTCCCAGAGTGCGACACATTTGGGCCCCAAAGACCAAACAAGTTCTCCTCAGCGATGGTGAAAGAACTTTTCTTGCAAATCACACACTAAATGGAGAGATACTTCGGAATGCAGAAAGCGGTGCAATAGATGTGAACTTTTTCGTTTTGGCAGAGAAAAGAGTAATCATTGTGTCATTAATCTTCGATGGAAACTGGAATGGAGACAGAAGCACCTATGGACTGTCCATTATACTTCCACAAAGTGACCTTGGCTTCTACCTGCCTCTTCACAGGGTGTGTGTGGATGGGTTAACACATATTATAAGGAAAGGAAGAATATGGATGCACAAGGTAGGTTTGCTTTTCATTGCTAAAAACAGTTGTCTTAGTTGTTTTGGGCACTAGCAAAATATGAGGCTGTGTCATACCCAGACAAAAACTCGAAGGAAAGTGATCTCTCTAGAAGTAAGAAATCCATATGTCAGCAAATTCAAAGCTGGATTTTCAGTCATGTGAATTGTTGTTACATAGGGCATTGTATGAGCATATGCCAGTTTCTAGTTAAAACAGGTGTCCTGTGCATTGTCTTTCATCTCCCCGAATCTAATAAAAATTAGTACTACAAAATGTGCTAAATAAAGTATTCGTATTCAGTAGAATTGGAAAATTAC
>NW_028289917.1:0-26349 GCF_059628265.1 Tinamus guttatus | reverse complement strand
CCCTTTTCGCTTCCTTTTCCCTCCCCTTTCCTGCCCTTTTCGCTTCCTTTTCCCCTTCCTTTCCCCGCCCCTTTCCCTCCCCTTTCCCACCCTTTTCCTTTTCCCCGCCCCTTTCCCGCCCTTTTCTCTTCCTTTTCCCTCCCCTTTCCTGCCCTCTCCCCGCCCCTTTTCCCTCCCCTTTCCCGCCCTCTCCCACTCTCTTCCCTCCCCTTTCCCGCCCTTTTCTCTTCCTTTTCCCTCCCCATTCCCTTCCCCTTTCCCGCCCTTTTCTCTTCCTTTTCCCTTCCCTTCCCCTTTCCCGCCCTTTTCTCTTCCTTTTCCCTTCCCTTCCCCTTTCTCTTCCTTTTCCCTTCCCCTTTCCCTCCCCTTTCCCACTCTCTTCCCTCCCCTTTCCTGCCCTTTTCTCTTCCTTTTCCCCACTTTCCCCGCCCCTTTCCCCTCCCCTTTTCCTTTCCTTTCCCGCCCTTTTCTCTTCCTTTTCCCCGCCCCTTTCCTCGCCCTTTTTCCCTCCACTTTCCCACCCTCTTCCCTCCCCTTTCCCGCCCTCTTCCCTCCCCCTTCCCGCCCTCTTCCCTCCCCCTTCCCGCCCCTTTCCCGCCCTTTTCTCTTCCTTTTCCCTCCCCTTTCCCGCCCTTTTCACTTCCTTTTCCCTTCCCTTCCCCGCCCTCTTCCCTCCCCTTTCCCGCCCTTTTCACTTCCTTTTCCCTTCCCTTCCCCGCCCTCTTCCCTCCCCTTTCCCGCCCTTTTCTCTTCCTTTTCCCTCCCCTCCCCTTTCCCGCCCTCTCCCACTCTCTTCCCTCCCCTTTCCCGCCCTCTCCCCGCCCCTTTCCCTTCCTCTTCCCTCCCATTTCCCCGCCCCTTTCCCTTTCTTTTCCCCGCCCTCTCCCCGCCCCTTTCCCGCCCTTTTCTCTTCCTTTTCCCGCCCTCTCCCCGCCCCTTTCCCGCCCTTTTCCTTTTCCCGCCCTTTCCCTCCCCTTTTCCCGCCCTCTCCCCGCCCCTTTCCTTTTCCCCGCCCTTTTCTCTTCCTTTCCCCGCCCCTTTCCCCCCATAGCGGCGCAAGCAGCACCCAGAAGCCACCACAGAAGCGTCGGCGGAGGCGACAGCGCCTTGATGTGACACAGCCCGTGAGCGCCACCCCCCCCTCCCCCGTGTCCCCCGATGTCACCCGATGACGCGGAGGGGGGGGGGGGGTGTCCCCGTCCCCCCCTCCCAGGAGGGGGGGGGCAGCCCCTACTTCTGCTCCTTGGTGGGCGCGTAGTAGAGCTCCAAGGGCTTGCTCACCTTCCAATACTTCTCGTTGACCAGCTCCAACGTGAGGGAGCCGTTGAGGGTCTGCAAGACACCCGGGGATGTCACATTGTCCCCCGTCACCCTCCCCGACGTCCCGGTGTCCCCCGTCACCCTCCCCGACGTCCCAGTGTTCCGTCACCCTCCCCGACGTCCCCGTGTCCCCCGTCACCCTCCCCGACGTCCCGTTGTCCCTCGTCACCCCTCCCCGACGTCCCGGTGTCCCCCCGTCATCCTCCCCAACGTCCCGTTGTCCCATCAACCCTCCCCAACGTCCCGGTGTCCCCCGTCACCCTCCCCGACATCCCATTGTCCCGTCACCCCTCCCCGACGTCCCGGTGTCCCCCGTCACCCTCCCCGACGTCCCGTTGTCCCTTGTCACCCTCCCCAACGTCCCGGTGTCCCATCACCCCTCCCCAACGTCCCGGTGTCCCCCTGTCACCCGCCCCGAGGTCCCGGTGTCCCGTCACCCCTCCCCAACGTCCCGGTGTTCCCCGTCACCCTCCCCAACGTCCCGTTGTCCCTTGTCACCCTCCCCGACGTCCCCGTGTCCCCCGTCACCCTCCCCGACGTCCCGTTGTCCCTTGTCACCCTCCCCAACGTCCCCGTGTCCCCCGTCATCTTCCCCAACGTCCCGTTGTCCCTTGTCACCCTCCCCAACGTCCCGTTGTCCCATCACCCCTCCCCAACGTCCCGGTGTTCCCCGTCACCCTCCCCGACGTCCCGGTGTCCCCCGTCACCCTCCCCGACGTCCCATTGTCCCTTGTCACCCTCCCCGTGTCCCCCGTCACCCTCCCCACCGTCCCGGTGTCCCGTCATCCTCCCCGACGTCCCGTTGTCCCCCGTCATCCTCCCCGACGTCCCGTTGTCCCATCACCCCTCCCCGACGTCCCGGTGTCCCTTGTCACCCTCCCCGACGTCCCGGTGTCCCCCGTCACCCTCCCCACCGTCCCGGTGTCCCCCGTCATCCTCCCCAACGTCCCGTTGTCCCGTCATCCTCCCCAACGTCCCGTTGTCCCTTGTCACCCTCCCCGAGGTCCCGTTGTCCCATCATCCCTCCCCAACGTCCCGGTGTCCCCCGTCACCCTCCCCACCGTCCCGGTGTCCCCTCGGCGGTACCGTGAAGGCGCCGGCGGCCGTGGTGATGTAGATGGTGTACTGCTTCTCGCTGACGTCCTCCAGCCCCGCGGCGTCCGGGCCCGGCGCCGGCGCCTCCTCCAGCGCGATGCGCAGCGCCAGGTACTTGGAGAGGTGGTCCACGGTGGCGTTGGCCGTGGTCTTCACGTACCTGCCGGGTGACAACGCGGCGGTGACGACGCGAAGACGGAGTTGACATGGGTTGAGAGAGCGGCCCCGAGATGTAGGGACACCATTGAGGTGAAGGTGGGACATCCATGTTGGTGAGGGGGGAAGAGCTATCTGTCTATCATGAGGACAGGGGGTGAAGAACAACCCCTCTACCATGAAGAGAAGAGGCAAAGAGAGAACAACCTGTCCACCATGATGGTGAGGGGTGAAGAACAACCCGTCTACCATGAGGACGGGGGGTGAAGAACAACCCGTCTACCATGAGGACGGGAGGTGAAGAACAACCCATCAACCATGAAGAGAAGAGGTGAAGAGAGGAGAACAACATGTCCACCATGATGGTGAGGGGTGAACAACCCCTCTACCATGAGGACAGGGAGTGAAGACCATGATGAGGAGAGGTGAAGAGAGAAGAAGAACCCGTCCACCATGATGGTGAGGGGTGAAGAACAGCCAGTCTACCATGAAGACGGGCGTGAAGAACAGCCCGTCTACCATGAAGAGGAGAGGTGAAGAGAGGAGAAGACCAACCTGTCCACCACGATGGTGAGGGATGAAGAACAACCCGTCCACCATGATGGAGTGAGGGATAAAGACCAACTCCTCTACCATGAGGATGGGGGCTGAAGAACAAGCCATCCACTATGATGGCAGGGCCGAAAAACAACCCATCTACCATGATGAAGTGAAGAGAGGAGAAGACCAACCCATCCACCATGATGAGGAGAGGTGAAGAGAGGAGAAGAGCAACCCGTCCACCATGATGGTGAGGGATGAAGACCAACCCGTCCACCATGAAGGTGAGGGATGAAGACCAACCCGTCCACCATGAAGGTGAGGGATGAAGACCAACCCGTCCACCATGAAGGTGAGGGATGAAGACCAACCCATCCACCATGATGAGGAGAGGTGAAGAGAGGAGAAGAGCAACCCGTCCACCATGGTGGTGAGGGATGAAGAGCAAGCCATCTACCAGGATGAGGAGAGGTGACGACAGAAGACCAACCCGTCCACCATGACGACGATGGATGAGGAACAACCCGTCCACCATGACGACAAGGTGGAGGAACAACCCGTCCACCATGACGACGATGGATGAGGAACAACCCGTCCACCATGACGACAAGGTGGAGGAACAACCCGTCCACCATGACGACAAGGTGGAGGAACAACCCGTCCACCATGACGACAAGGTGGAGGAACAACCCGTCCACCATGACGACGATGGATGAGGAACAACCCGTCCACCATGACGACAAGGTGGAGGAACAACCCGTCCACCATGACGACGATGGATGAGGAACAACCCGTCCACCATGACGACAAGGTGGAGGAACAACCCGTCCACCATGACGACGATGGATGAGGAACAACCCGTCCACCATGACGACAAGGTGGAGGAACAACCCGTCCACCATGACGACAAGGTGGAGGAACAACCCGTCCACCACGATGGCAAAGGTGGAAGAAGAACCTGTCTACCATGACGACAGGGTGGAAGAACAACCCGTCCACCACGATGGCAAGGGAGGAAGAAGAATCCGTCCACCACGACGACAAGGTTGAAGAACCTGCCCAGTACGATGGCTCCCAACCATCCCCAGATGCCACCTCCCGTTCATCCCCAACACCCCGGTGCCATGTTGGGGACACGGGGACACCCCCAGGTCTCCCCCCAGCCCCTCACCTGGTCTGCGAATACTCCCCCTTCTCCACCAACAACGGGTGCGGGCGGAAGACCAGCTCGATCTCGCCGGTACCGGGCTCGGCGCCGGGCTCGGGGCTGCCCCGTCCGGCGGCGCCGGGTCCGGCCGCGTCGCCGTCGGCCTCGGCGCCGGAGTCGTCGGACGCGCGCGACCGCTTGCGGCTGGGCCCGGCCTCGGCGGGGCCCGGCGCCGACGCGGTGCTCAGGTGCGAGCGGCTGTCGCAGTTGTCCTCGGCGCCGCTGAACGTCGCGTTGTCCGACTCGGCGTGGAGCTTGCGCACCCGCTGCGCCCTGCGCGACAACACCGCGGCGTCACGTTGTTGTCGTCAACTTGTTGTCACCTGAACTCCCAGATACCTCCCCACAGGGCTGCTTCCCAACAGGTTGACCCTGTTGGTGTTGCCTGTTGTTCTACAGGCATCGGGCCTGGTGCCGGGGTGGTTCCTCCCCACGTGTGGGACCCTGCACTTGATTTGGTAGAACCTCGTGAGGTTCCTCAGCACTCAACTGTCAACCCAACTAGATCTCTCTCAACAAACGTCATCGCGTTGTCTTCATGGTGACAAGGAGGCCACCCCCACCTGTGCATGGCCTGTTGGTTGTGTTGAAGACCAAAGTTCATGAAGAACCTCATGAAGAACCTCATGAAGAACCTCATGAAGAACCTCATGAAGAACCTCATGAAGAACCTCATGAAGAACCTCATGAAGAACCTCATGAAGAACCTCATGAAGAACCTCATGAAGAACCTCATGAAGAACCTCATGAAGAACCTCATGAAGAACCTCATGAAGAACCTCATGAAGAACCTCATGAAGAACCTCATGAAGAACCTCATGAAGAACCTCATGAAGAACTTCAGCACTCAACTGTCAACCCAACTAGATCCCTCTCAACAAACGCCATCACGTTGTCCTCGCGGTGACAAGCAGGCCACCCCACCTGTGCATGGCCTGTTATTTGTGCTGGGGACCACGTTCATGAAGAACCTCACGAGGAACCTCACGAGGAACCTCAGCACTCAATTCTCAACCCAACCAGGTCCCTCCCAATCAACATCATCATGTTGTCCTCGCGGTGACAAGGAGAACACCCCGACCTGTGCATGGCCTGTTGGTTGTGCTGGAGACCTCCATGTGCATGAAGAACCTCACGAGGAAGCTCATGAGCAACCTCACCAGGAACCTCATGAGGAACCTCACCAGGAACCTCATGAAGTTCCTCAGCACTCAATTCTCAACCCAACTAGGTCTCTCCCAACCAACGCCTTGTCCTCATGGTGACAAGCAGGCCACCCCACCTGTGCATGGCCTGTTGGTTGTGCTGGAAACCAAGTTCATGAAGAACCTCATGAAGAACCTCACCAGGAACCTCACCAGGACCCTCACCAGGAACCTCAGCACTCAACTGTCAACCCAAGTAGGTCCCTCCCAACCAACGTCATTGTGTTGTCCTCGCAGTGACAAGGAGAACACCCCGACCTGTGCATGGCCTGTTGGTTGTGCTGGAAACCAAGTTCATGAAGAACCTCATAAGGAACCTCATGAGGTTCCTGAGCAGTCAACTCTCAACCCAACTAGATCCCTCTAAATGAATGTCATCACGTTGTTCTCATGGTGACAAGGAGGCCACCCCCACCTGTCCATGGCCTGTTGGTTGTGTTGAAGACCAAAGTTCATGAAGAACCTCATGAAGAACCCCATGAAGAACCTCACCACTCAACTGTCAACCCAACTAGATCCCTCTCAACAAACGCCATCACGTTGTCCTCGCGGTGACAAGGAGGCCACCCCACCTGTGCATGGCCTGCATCTTGAGGCCCTCCTCGATGCTGCTGCTGAGCGCCTGCTGGTTGTGCAGCCGGCTGAGCTTGGCCAACACGCGGTCCTGATGGGCCTCGTACTCGTCGCGACTCGGGTAGATCTTGGAGATGAGCGCGTCGAAGTTGGGGTCGGGCCGCAGCGACCGCTTGGACACCAGCTTCTTCCGGCACGTGGGGCACTCCTTGTTCCTACGGAGGGGACAACGCGACGGGAGGTGTCACCCGGGGCCGCGCGCCCGGCGTGGCGGTGTCCCCGGGCCGCACGCACCCGCTGCGCAGCGCGGTGACGATACAGTCGGAGCAGAAGCGGTGCAGACACTCCTTGGTGGTCATGGTGTTCTTGAGCATGTCCAGGCAGATGGGGCACATGAGCTCGCTGTGGAGGCTGCGGGGGGACACGGCGATCTCCGTGCCGTCCATGATGGCCTCCTGTGGGGACACGGGGGACACCGGTGACGCCGGGGGACACGGTGACGCTGGGGGACACGGTGACGGCCACCACTGCCCTCTCATCCCATGAGATATGGCTGGGGTGGCTGGTTTCACCCCAACCTTGAGGGTGACATTAGGTTGTCCCCAGCACAGGGACACCCCCTTCTGTCACCCAACAGGGGGTCTTGGGATGGGGACAATGTGCCCAACACAGGGACATCAACCCCCCTGGTTTCACCCCAACCTTGGGGGTGACATTAGGTTGTCCTCACCATGGGGACACCCCCCTCTGTCACCCAACGGAGGGTCTTGGGATGGGGACAATGTCCCCAACACAGGAACTGGCTTCACCTGAACCTTGGGGGTGACATTAGGTTGTCCCCATCATGGAGACACCCTGTCACCCAACAGGGGGTCTTAGGGAGAAGACAATGTCCCCAACACAGGGACTGGCTTCACCCGAACCTTGAGGGTGACATTAGGTTGTCCCCACCACGGGGACACCCCTCTCTGTCACCCAACAGGAGGTCCTAGAGAGGGGACAATGTCCCCAACACAGGGACATTGGGACATTAATTGTCCCCAACACAGGGGTGTCCCCTCCCTCCCTTAGGGGACAAATTGGTGTCCCGGGGTCCTAGTGACGGTCCCCGGTCCCGGTGACCCCCCCCCCCGATCCCGGTTCCGTTGACACCCCCCGTTCCGGGACCACCCCCCTTTGCCCTTCCCGGTTCCCCCTCCCCATTCCCGGTTTCCCCTCCCCATTCCCAGGGGTCCCCATTCCCGGTACCCCCCGTTCTCGGTGTCCCCCACCCCATTCCCGGTGCCCCCTGTTCCCGCTCCCGGTGCTCCCCCCTATTCCCAGTACCCCCCCCTATTCCCAGTGTTCCCCATTCCCGGTGCCTGTTCCTGGTGCCCCCCCCCCATTCCCAAGAGCCCCCCCATACACCCGGTACCTCCCGTTCCTGGTACCCCCCCTCATTCCCGGTCCCCCCCTGCTCCCGGTATCCTGCATTCCCATTCCCAGTGCTCCCCGTTCCCATTCCCGGGGTCCCCCGGCCGTTCCCATTCCCGGTGCCTCTCCCCGTTCCCAGTACCCCCCCTCCCCGTTACCGGTATCCCGCGTTCCCGCTCCCGGTGCCCCCTGCCGTTCCTGTTCCCGATTCCCGTTCCCGGTTCCCATTCCTGTTCCCCGAGCCCCATGCCGTTCCCAATTCCCGTTCCCGGTTCCCATTCCCGGTGCCCGCTCCCATTCCCGGAGCCCCGCGCCGTTCCCATTCCCATTTCTCATTCCCGGTACCCCTGTTCCCGGTGCCCCGCGCCGTTCCTGTTCCCGGGCCCCATTCCCGGTGCCGCCCACCGTTCTCGCTCCCGTTCCCAGCTCCCATTCCCGATCCCCGCTCCCGTTCCCGCTCTCATTCCCGTTCCTGGTGCCCCGCGCCGTTCCTGTTCCCGGTTCCCGCTCCCATTCCCGTTCCCATTCCCGGTGCCCCCCGCCGTTCTCGCTCCCATTCCCATTCCCGGTCCCCGTAGTCCCACGCTGTTCCCGTTCCCGATTCCTGTTCCCGGTTCCCAATTCCCCATTCGCATTCCCATTCCCAGTCCCCGCTCCCATTCCCAGTGCCCCCCGCTGTTCCCGCTCCCGGGTCCCATCCCCGGTGCCCCCCACCGTTCTCGCTCCCATTCCCGGTTCCCGCTCCCATTCCCGTTGCCCCCTGCCGTTCCCGCTCTCCGCTCCCATTCCCGCTCTCGCTCCCATTCCCGGTCCCCATTCCCGCTCTCGCTCCCATTCCCGGTCCCCATTCCCGCTCTCGCTCCCATTCCCGGTCCCCATTCCCGCTCTCGCTCCCATTCCCGGTCCCCATTCCCGCTCTCGCTCCCATTCCCGGTCCCCATTCCCGCTCTCGCTCCCATTCCCGATTCCCGTCCCCGGTTCCCAATTCCCCATTCCCGGTCCCCGTTCGCGCTCCCGGAGCCCCGCGCCGTTCCCGTTCCCGGTTCCCAATTCCCGATTCCCGCTCCCATTCCCGTTCCCCGCTCCCGGAGCCCCGCGCCGTTCCCATTCCCGGTCCCCATTCCCGATTCCCGCTCCCGCTCCCATTCCCGGTCCCCGTTCCCATTCCCGGTTCCCAATTCCCGGCCCCCATTCCCGCTCCCGGTTCCCAATTCCCCGTTCCCGTTCCCGGAGCCCCGCGCCGTTCCCGTTCCCGGTCCCCGTTCCCGGTCCCCATTCCCGATTCCCGCTCCCCGTTCCCAATTCCCCATTCCCGGTTCCCCATTCCCGCTCCCATTCCCGGTCCCCGTTCCCATTCCCGGTCCCCGTTCCCATTCCTGGTTCCCAATTCCCGGTCCCCGTTCCCATTCCCGGTCCCCGTTCCCATTCCCGGTTCCCAATTCCCGGTCCCCGTTCCCATTCCCGGTTCCCAATTCCCGGTCCCCGTTCCCGCTCCCGTTCCCGCTCCCATTCCCGGTGCTCCCCGCCGTTCCCGGTCCCCATTCCCGTTCCCGGTCCCCGTTCCCAATTCCCGGTCCCCGTTCCCGCTCCCCGTTCCCAATTCCCCATTCCCGGTTCCCCATTCCCGTTCCCGGTGCCTCGCGCCGTTCCCGCTCCCATTCCCGGTCCCCGTTCCCATTCCCGGTTCCCAATTCCCGGTCCCCGTTCCCGCTCCCGGAGCCCCGCGCCGTTCCCGTTCCCATTCCCGGTGCTCCCCGCCGTTCCCGTTCCCAATTCCCCGTTCCCAATTCCCCGTTCCCCATTCCCGCTCCCCGTTCCCCATCCCCGTTCCCCGTTCCCGGTACCTGCGGGGTGCGGTGCAGCTCGTACAGACTCAGCTCCCACGTCTTGCTCGCGCTCTGCGCGTTCGCGGGGGCGGCCATGGCCGGGGGCGGCTCTGCGGGGGGGGGGGCGGGGCCGTTAGGGCCTCCCGGTGCCCCCCCCCCCCCCATCCCGGTGCCCCCCCCGGTCCCTCCCCCTCCCCCCCTCACCCCTCTCGGTGCTTCCGTCGCCAACGGGGGTTTCTCCCCCCCCTCCCCCCGCCCCTTCCTGTTGCTTCCAGGAGGGAGGGGGCGGCGCCCGGAGAGATCCCGCCCCCCTTTGCGGCGTCACTTCCGCCCCGTGACGTCACCCCCCCGTGGAGACACGCGCCACGTCACTGCGCGGCGGGAGGGGCCGCCCCATGCGCGACCGCCAATCAGGAGGCGGCGGGGCGGGGCCTCCGCTACGCCCACCAGCCAATAGGAGCCGCCGCAGGTTTTGCCCTCGGCCAATCAGAGGGCGCCCCCCCCGCTACACGCATCAGCCAATAGGAGCCGCCGCAGGTTTTGCCCTCGGCCAATCAGAAGGCGCCGTCGCTCTATTCCCGCCCCCCCCCCCCGCGCGCTCCCCGGCCGGCCAATGCGTTGCCCCGCCCCTTTGGCGCGCCCGCCCCTCTCAGCCAATGAGGCGGCTCCGCGGCGGGAGGGGGCGGAGCCTCCCGCCGGGGGCACCCGGGGTCACGAAGTGTCCCCGCCACCCCCCCCCGCGGCGGGAATGACGTCACACGGGGGGGTGCACACGGTGCCGGTTTATTGGGGGGGGGGGGGGGGGGAAGAGACGGAGGTGTCAGATGAAGAGACCTCCTGTGGGAAAAGGGGGGACATGGGGACATTGGGGGACATTTGGGGACACAGGGGACATGGAGGGACATGGGGGACATGGGGACATGGAGGGACATCGGGACGTTGAGGGACACGGGGGATATGGGGGACATGGGGGACATGGGGACACCGAGATGGGGCACGAGGGTCCCAAGGGGACAAGGACATTGGGACGATGGGGACCGGGTGGGGACAGAGGAATGGGGGGACAGGGACCCCAATGGGGACAGGGACCCCAATGGAGGGGACCCAGGGAGGTGACAGGGACCCAATGGGGACAAGGAGCCCAATGGGGGGGGACCCCAGTGAGGTGACAGAGACCCCAATGGGGACAAGGACCCCAATGGGGACAGGGACCCCAATGAGGGGGACCCAGGGAGGTGACAGGGACCCCAATGGGGACAGGGACCCCAATGGGGACAGGGACCTCAATGGGAGGGACCCAGGGAGGTGACAGGGACCCCAATGGGGACAGGGACCCCAATGGGGAGGACCCCAGGGAGGTGACAGGGACCCCAATGGGGACAGGGATCCCAATGGGGACAAGGACCCCAATGAGGGGGATCCAGAGAGATGACAAGGACTCCAATGGGGACAGAGACCCCAAGGGGACAGGGACTCCAATGGGGAGGACCCAGGGAGGTGACAGGGACCCCAAAGGGGACAGGGACCCCAATGGGGACAAGGACCCCAATGGGGACAGGGACCCCAATGGGGACAGGGACCTCAATGGGAGGGACCCAAGGAGGTGACAGGGACCCCAATGGGGACAAGGACCCCAATGGGGAGGACCCAAGGAGGTGACAAGGACCCCAATGGGGACAGGGACCCCAATGGGGACAGGGACCCGAAGGGGGACAGGGATCCCAATGGAGGGACCTAGGGAGGTGACAGGGACCCCAATGGGAACAAGGACCTCAATGGGGACAAGGACCCCAATAAGGACAGGGACCTCAATGGGGGGGACCGCAGGGAGGTGACAGGGACAAAGTCAGTCCCTGCGCAGGGTTGTCCCCACCTGTCACCTCCACGCTGGCCCCCGTGATGTAGCGGCTGCGCTCGGAGGCCAGGAAGGCGCAGACGTCGGCCACCTCTTGGGGACAGCGCGGGGACACGGTGACAACCGCGCGTCCCCCACCGAGGTGTCCCCACCTTGTCCCTCACTCACCCTCCGGGTCCCCGAGGCGGCCGAGTGGCACCAACCCTGCGAACTGGGGACAAAGAGAGTGGGGGACAGTGCCACGTGTCCCCGGTGTCCCCAATGTCCCCAATGTCCCCAAGGTGTCCCCAATGTCCCCAGGCTGCCCCTTTACCTTCTGCAGCACCTTGGGGGGCACCTTGGCCGTCATGGGGGTGGCGATGAAGCCGGGCAGCACCGCGTTGCAGCGGATCCCGTACCTGGGTGACACCGGGTGACACCAGCGGGTGACACCGCCGGGTGACACCGCCGGGTGACACCGCGCCACCACCCCCCCTTACCGGGCCAGCTCCTTGGCGCTTGTCCTCGTGAGCCCCTCGACGCCGGCCTTGGACGCGGCGTAATTGGCCTGGCCCAGGTTACCCACCTGTGACAAGGTGTCACCGCCTCATTGTCACCCCCCTCCTTGGTGACACCCCCCCCTCGGTGTCCCCTCGCGGTGACACCCCCTCACCTTGCCCACGACGCTGCCCACGTTGACGATGGAGCCGCCGGGCGCCCCGGCCGCCACCAGCGCTCGGGCCACCGCCTGCGTCACCAAGAAGGTCCCCTGGGGACGGGGACAAGGCGGAGGCTCCGGGGGGTGTCCCCGAGGGGTCCCCCGGGGTGGCCTCGTCCCCTCGGTGTCACCTTCAGGTTGACGCGAAGGACCTCGTCGAAGTCACCCTCGGCCAGGTGTAGCAGGAAGGCGTCGCGGGTGACACCGGCGCAGCTCACGCACACGCCGGGAGGGGACCCGAAATGTGCCTGGACGGGTGACAAAGTGACAAGGTGACAAAGTGACACGGTGACAAAGTGACAGGGAGGGGGGGTTCTTGTCACCCCCGCGTCACCATCTGCTCCATGAGCCGGGCCACGTCGGGCGCCGAGGCCACGTCGGCGGCGAAGGCGGCGTGGTGGCCGTCCCCAAGTGTCCCCGAGGTGTCACCCGCCGGGAGGTGTCGCGCGGGTGGCGGCCGCCGCGGCCCCGTCCAGGTCGGTGACGGCGACGCGGGCGCCGGTGGCGGCCAGGCGGGCGCACACGGCGCGGGCCGATGCCGCTGCCGCCGCCTGCCGTGTCACCCGGTGTCACCCGGTGTCACCCAGTGTCACCCGGTGTCACCCGCGGGGTTGGGGGTGGGGACACAGGTGGCGGGGACCCCCCCCAGTCATCCCACGTGGGTCTTTGTCACCCTATTGGGGACACCCCCAGTCATCCCACGTGGGTCTTTGTCACCCTATTGGGGACCCCCCACCCTATGTGGGTCTTTGTCACCCTCTTGGGGACACCCCTGTCATCCCACATGGGCTCTTGTCACCCCTTGTCACCCTATTGGGGACCCCCCACCCTATGTGGGTCCTTGTCACCCTATTGGGGACACCCCCGGTCATCCCAAATGGGCCCTTGTCACCCATTGGGGACACTCCCAACCTACGTGGGTCTTTGTCACCCTTTTGGGGACCCCCCTGTCATCCCACATGGGCTCTTGTCACCCTTGTCACCCTATTGGGGACACTCCCACCCTATGTGGGTCCTTGTCACCCATTGGGGACCCCCCACCCTATGTGGGTCTTTGTCACCCTCTTGGGGACCCCCACCCACTCCCTGTGCGTCCTTGTCACCCTTTTGGGGACACCCCCAGTCATTCCATGTGAGCCCCTGTCACCCTATTGGGGACACCCCCACCCTATGTGGGTCCTTGTCACCCTATTGGGGACACCCCCGGTCATCCCAAATGGGCCCTTGTCACCCATTGGGGACACCCCAGCCTATCTGGGTCCTTGTCACCCTATTGGGGACACCCCCACCCTATGTGGGTCATTGTCACCCTCTTGGGGACCCCCCTGTCATCCCACATGGGCCCTTGTCACCCCTTGTCACCCTATTGGGGACATCCCCACCCTATGTGGGTCCTTGTCACCCTATTGGGGACACCCCCGGTCATCCCAAATGGGCCCTTGTCACCCATTGGGGACCCCCCATCCTATGTGGGTCCTTGTCACTCTATTGGGGACCCCCCTGTCATCCCACGTGGGTCCTTGTCACCCCTTGTCACCCATTGGGGACCCCCCACCCTATGTGGGTCTTTGTCACCCTCTTGGGGACCCCCCTGTCATCCCACATGGGCTCTTGTCACCCCTTGTCACCCTATTGGGGACATCCCCACCCTATGTGGGTCTTTGTCACCCTCTTGGGGACCCCCCTGTCATCCCACATGGGCTCTCGTCACCCCTTGTCACCCTATTGGGGACCCCCCACCGTATGTGG
Source organism: Tinamus guttatus (assembly GCF_059628265.1). Taxonomy (NCBI): domain Eukaryota; kingdom Metazoa; phylum Chordata; class Aves; order Tinamiformes; family Tinamidae; genus Tinamus; species Tinamus guttatus. The sequence continues at coordinate 12,713 of NW_028289917.1, read as the reverse complement.
GTCTTTGTCACCCTATTGGGGACCCCCCTGTCATCCCACATGGGTCCTTGTCACCCTATTGGGGACCCCCCATCCTATGTGGGTCTTTGTCACCCTCTTGGGACCCCCCTGTCATCCCACATGGGCGCTTGTCACCCCTTGTCACCCTATTGGGGACCCCCCACCCTATGTGGGTCCTTGTCACCCTATTGGGGACACCCCCGGTCATTCCATGTGAGCCCCTGTCACCCTATTGGGGACCCCCCCAACCTATGTGGGTCTTTGTCACCCTATTGGGGACCCCCCCGGTCATCCCACGTGGGTCATTGTCACCCTATTGGGGACACCCCCGGTCATCCCAAATGGGCCCTTGTCACCCATTGGGGACACCCCAGCCTATCTGGGTCCTTGTCACCCTCTTGGGGACCCCCACCCACTCCCTGTGCATTCTTGTCACCCGATTGGGGACCTCCCACCCTATCTGGATTCTTGTCACCCTATTGGGACACCCCCAGTCATCCCATGTGAGCCCCTGTCACCCTATTGGGGACCCCCCACCCTATCTGGGTCCTTGTCACCCTCTTGGGACCCCCCTGTCATCCCACATGGCTCCTTGTCACCCCTTGTCACCCTATTGGGGACACCCCCACCCTATGTGGGTCTTTGTCACCCTCTTGGGGACCCCCCTGTCATCCCACATGGGCTCTTGTCACCCCTTGTCACCCTATTGGGGACACCCCCACCCTACGTGGGTCCTTGTCACCCTATTGGGGACACCCCCGGTCATCCCAAATGGGCCCTTGTCACCCATTGGGGACACCCCACCCTATGTGGGTCTTTGTCACCCTATTGGGGACCCCCCCCGGTCATCCCAAATGGGCCCTTGTCACCCATTGGGGACACCCCACCCTATGTGGGTCTTTGTCACCCTATTGGGGACCCCCCTGTCATCCCACATGGGTCTTTGTCACCCTTGTCACCCTATTGGGGACACTCCCACCCTATGTGGGTCTTTGTCACCCTATTGGGGACCCCCCTGTCATCCCACATGGGTCCTTGTCACCCCTTGTCACTCTATTGGGGACCCCCCACCCTATGTGGGTCCTTGTCACCCTCTTGGGACCCCCCCTGTCATCCCACATGGGTCCTTGTCACCCTATTGGGGACCCCCCTGTCATCCCACATGGGCGCTTGTCACCCCTTGTCACCCTATTGGGGACACTCCCACCCTATGTGGGTCCTTGTCACCCTATTGGGGACCCCCCCCCGGTCATCCCATGTGGGTCCTTGTCACCCTTTTGGGGACCCCCCACCCTATGTGGGTCCTTGTCACCCTCTTGGGGACCCCCCTGTCACCCCACATGGGCCCTTGTCACCCCTTGTCACCCTATTGGGGACATCCCCACCCTATGTGGGTCCTTGTCACCCTATTGGGGACACCCCCAGTCATTCCATGTGAGCCCCTGTCACCCTATTGGGGACCCCCCACCCTATGTGGGTCCTTGTCACCCTATTGGGGACCCCCCCCACCCTATGTGGGTCTTTGTCACCCTCTTGGGGACCCCGTCATCCCACATGGGTCTTTGTCACCCCTTGTCACCCTATTGGGGACCCCCCTGTCATCCCACATGGGTCTTTGTCACCCCTTGTCACCCTATTGGGGACACTCCCACCCTATGTGGGTCTTTGTCACCCTATTGGGGACACCCCCGGTCATCCCAAATGGGCCCTTGTCACCCATTGGGGACCCCCCACCCTATGTGGGTCCTTGTCACCCCTTGGGGACACCCCACCCTATGTGGGTCTTTGTCACCCTCTTGGGGACACCCCCGGTCGTCCCACGTGGGTCCTTGTCACCCATTGGGGACCCCCCACCCTATGTGGGTCTTTGTCACCCTCTTGGGGACCCCCCTGTCACCCCACATGGGTCCTTGTCACCCTATTGGGGACCCCCCTGTCATCCCACATGGGCTCTTGTCACCCCTTGTCACCCTATTGGGGACATCCCCACCCTATGTGGGTCCTTGTCACCCTATTGGGGACCCCCCGGTCATCCCACGTGGGTCCTTGTCACCCCTTGGGGACACCCCACCCTATGTGGGTCTTTGTCACCCTCTTGGGGACCCTCCTGTCATCCCACATGGGTCCTTGTCACCCCTTGTCACCCTATTGGGGACACCCCCACCCTATGTGGGTCCTTGTCACCCTATTGGGGACACCCCCGGTCATCCCACGTGGGTCCTTGTCACCCCTTGTCACCCTATTGGGGACGCCCCCACCCTATGTGGGTCCTTGTCACCCTTTTGGGGACCCCCCCGGTCATCCCACGTGGGTCCTTGTCACCCCTTGGGGACCCCCCATCCTATGTGGGTCTTTGTCACCCTATTGGGGACACCCCCGGTCACCCCACATGGGCCCTTGTCACCCCTTGTCACCCTCTTGGGGACGCCCCTGTCACCCCACATGGATCTTTGTCACCCTATTGGGGACCCCCCACCCCCTGCGACCCCTTGTCACCCACTGGGGACCCCCCGTGCCCCGCCCCACAGCGCCCCACGTGGGACTTCTCCACCAATAGGAACCGGGGGCGCCCCTGCCCCCCGGGACTCCGCCCCCCTTCGAGCGCCCCACGTGATCTCCGGCGGGGCCCCCCCAACGCGCTCTACGTCACAGGGGATCCCGCGCCCCCCTCCCCACAAGGGGATTCCCCGCCCCACGTGACCCCCTTTCCCGGGCACCCCATGACGTCACAAAGGGATCCCCGCCCCACGTGACCCCCCCCCCCGCGCCACCTGTGACCAGCGCGAGCGCCGCGCCCAGGCCCCCCATGACGCCGCGGCCGGAAGCGGAAGCCACCCGGCACCGGAAGCGAGCGCCGCGGCCGCGCCGTCTCCATGCCAAGTCCTCCGCGGCCTCTATGGTCATTCCTCCAAGCATCCCTTTTCCCGCTTTTTTTCCCCCTTTTCCCGCTTTTTTCCCCCCTTTTCCCGGCTCTCATCACGCACTCGGCTCCGCCTTTATCATTTATTCAACTAATGACGCAATCTGCTACATTCTTGGGTTGTTTTTTTTCCTTTTTCTTAAAAAATTCCAACCTACCCCCACCCTCTCCAATATCCCTTTGGTCCAAAGCGGGGGGATTGTGGGTAAACTGGACCCCCCCATTAACCGTCCCCCCTTTTTTATGTCCCCCCTTTATGCCCCTCCCCTTTTTCTTTATGCCCCTCCCCCTTTATACCCCCTTATGCCCCTCCCCCTTCTTCATGCCCTTCTTTATGCTCCTCCCCCTTCTTTACACCCACTTTATGTCCCTCCCCATTTCTTTTATGCCCCTCCCCTTTTTCTTTATGCCCTCCCCTTCTTTGTCCCTCTCCCCCTTATGCCCCTCCCCTTTTCTTTATACCCTTCCCCTTCTTTATGTCCTTCTTTATGCTCCTCCCCCTTTTTTTACATCCATTTTAGGCCCCTCCCCTTTCTTCATGCCCCTCCCTTCTTCATGCCCCTCCCCTCCCTTAAGCCCCGCCCCCTTTTCTTTACACCCCTCCCCCTTCATGCCCCTTTATGCCCCTCCCTGTTTCCTTTATGCCCCTCCCCCTTCTTTATGCTCCTCCCCTTCTTTATGCCCCTCCCCCTTTTCTTTACACCCCTCCCCTTCACCCTCCTTTATGCCCCTCCCCTCCCTTAAGCCCGCCCCCTTTTCTTCACACCCCTCCCCCTTCACGCTCCTTTATGCCCCTCCCCGCTTCCTTTACGCCCCTCCCCGCTTCCTTTACGCCCCTCCTCTCCCTTAAGCCCCGCCCCCTCAAAACCCTCACCTAAGCCCCGCCCCCCCGGCTACTCGTAGAGGGCGATGGCGGCCATGATGGCGACGGCGGCCAGCAGGGCCAGCAGCTGCAGCAGGGCGGGCAGCGGCGCCGCGTCGCGCAGCAGCTCGGGCAGCACCGACGCGCTCGCCACGTAGATGAAGCCGCCGGCCGTGAAGGGCAGGACCCACGAGGGGGCGGCGCCGCCGCCGCCGCCGGCCAGGAGGGAACAGGCGGCCCCGGCCAGGGCGCCCAGGGCTGTGACTAGTTGAAGCCGCATGGCCTGGGGAGGGGGGGAAAAGGGGGTGAGATTGGGGTTGGCGGGCTCTGATGGGGTGGTCTTCAATATGGCTGACGCACAATATGGCTGCCTCCCGATGTGGCTGCCCTCCAATATGGCTGCCCCCCCAACATGGCCGCCGCCCAATATGGCTGCCCTCCAATATGGCTGCCCTCCAAAATGGCTGCCTCCCGACATGGTTGCCCCCCCAACATGGCTGCCCTCCAATATGGCTGCCCTCCAATATGGCTGCCCCCGACATAGCTGCCCTCCAATATGGATGCCCCCCGATATGGCTGCCCTCCAATATGGCTGCTCCCCAACATGGTTGCCCCCCAACATGGCTGCCCTCCAAAATGGATGCTCCCCGACATGGCTGCTCTCCAATATGGCTGCCCCTCCAATATGGATGCTCCCCGACATGGCTGCTCTCCAATATGGCCACCCCCCAATATGGCTGCCCTCCAATATGGCTGCCCCCTCGACATGGCTGCTCCCCAATATGGCTGCCCTCCAATATGGCCGCCCTCCGACATGTCCCCCCAGGTGCCACCATCACCCCCCGGTGCCACCACGTCCCCCCCAGTGCCACCTTCACCCCCCCCCCTTGGTGCCACCATCATCCCCCTTGGCCCCACTATATCCCCCCCGGTGCCACCACGTCCCCCCTGGTGCCACCACTGTCCCCTTTGGCCCCACCATGTCCCCCCTGGTACCACCATGTCCCCACAGGTGCCACCACCACCCCCTCTGGTGCCACCATCATCCCCCTCGGTGCCACCAGGTCCTCCCTAGTGCCACCATCATCCCCCTTGGCCCCACCATGTCCCCCCCAATGCCACCATGTCCCCTTAGATGCCACCACCACCCCCTCTGGTGCCACCACGTCCCCTTAGGTGCCACCACCACCCCCCCCAGTGCCACCATCATCCCCCTGGTTCCACCATCATCCCCCTCGACCCCACCATGTCCCCCCCAATGCCACCATGTCCCCTTAGGTGCCACCACCACCCCCTCTGGTGCCACCATCATCCCCTCTGGTGCCACCAGGTCCTCCCTAGTGCCACCATCATCCCCCGTGGTGCCACCATCATCCCCCTCGACCCCATCATGTCCCCCCCAATGCCACCATGTCCCCTTAGATGCCACCACCACTGTCCCCAGTGCCACCATCATCCCCCTTGGCCCCACCATGTCCCCTTAGATGCCACCACTGCCCCCTTAGATGCCACCACCGCCCCCTCTGGTGCCACCATGTCCCCTTAGGCGCCACCACCACCCCCTCTGGTGCCACTATCATCTCCCCCAGTGCCACCATGTCCCCCCTGGTACCACCATGTCCCCTTAGATGCCACCAACGCCCCCTCTGGTGCCACCACGTCCCCTTAGGTGCCACCACCACCCTCCCCAGTGCCACCATCATCCCCCTGGTGCCATCACCACCCTCTCCAGTGCCACCATCATCCCCTCTGGTGCCACCATGTCCCCTTAGGTGCCACCACCACCCCCTCTGGTGCCACCATCATCCCCCTCGACCCCATCATGTCCCTTTAGATGCCACCACCGCCCCCTCTGGTGCCACCACGTCCCCTTAGGTGCCACCATCATCCCCCTTGGCCCCACCATGTCCCCTTAGATGCCACCACCCCCCCTCTGGTGCCACCACGTCCCCTTAGGTGCCACCACCGCCCTCCCCGGTGCCACCATCACCCCCCTGGTGCCACCATCATCCCCCTTGACCCCACCATGTCCTCCCCAATGCCACCATGTCCCCTTAGATGCCACCATCATTCTCCTGGTGCCACCAGGTCCTCCCTAGTGCCACCATCATCCCCCTTGGCCCCACCATGTCTCCTTAGATGCCACCACTGCCCCCTCTGGTGCCACCACGTCCCCTTAGGTGCCACCACCACCCCCTCCAGTGCCACCATCATCCTCCCTGGTGCCACCATCATCTCCCTTGGCCCCACCATGTCCCCTTAGATGCCACCACCGCCCCCTCTGGTGCCACCATGTCCCCTTAGGCGCCACCACCATCCCCCGCAGTGCCACCATCATCCCCCTCGACCCCATCATGTCCCTTTAGATGCCACCACCGCCCCCTCTGGTGCCACCACGTCCCCTTAGGTGCCACCATCATCCTCCTTGGCCCCACCATGTCCCCTTAGATGCCACCACCGCCCCCTCCGGTGCCACCACGTCCCCTTAGGTGCCACCACCCCGCCCTCCCCAGTGCCACCATCACCCCCCCTCAACCCCATCATGTCCCTTTAGATGCCACCACCGCCCCCTCCGGTGCCACCACGTCCCCTTAGGTGCCACCACCGCCCTCCCCGGTGCCACCATCACCCCCCTCGCCACGTCCCCGCGGTGCCACCACCAGTGTCACCTTCCGCTTGCTGCATCCGGCCTGCACGAGGATGGCGAAGTCGCCCACCTCGTGGGGCACCTCGTGCAGCAGCACCGTGAGCGCCGTCACCGTCCCCACGCCGGTCCCCGCGGCGAAGGACGCGCCGATGGCCAACCCGTCCGTGAAGTTGTGCGCCACGTCGGCCGCCAGGTTCAGGTAGCCGGACACCTGCATGGCTGCCGGGGGGGGGGACGGGGACGTCACCCGCGGCGTCCCCGAGGGGCCACCGGAGACGTCCGATGTCCCCAAGGGGCCTTGATGCCATTGAGGATGGTGATGTCACCCATGGCGTCCCCAAGGCGCCTTCCTTGATGCCAATGGGGATGGGGGCATCACCCGTGGTGTCCCCCAAGGTGCCTTGATGCCATTGGGGACAAGGACGTCACCCGCGGCGTCCCCGAGGGGCCACCGGAGACGTCTGATGTCCCCAAGGGGCCTTGATGCCACCAGGGATGAAGACATGACCCACAATGTCCCCAAAACGCCTTGATGCTAGTGGGGATGTCACCCATGATGGCCCCAAGGTGCCTTCCTTGATGCCAAGGGGGATGGGGACGTCACCCATGGTGTCCCCAAGGGGCCACCGGAGACGTGTGATGTCCCCAAGGGGCCTTGATGCCACTGGGGATGTCAACCATGATGCCCCAAGTCACCATCCTTGATGCCACCAGGGATGGGGGCATCACCCGCGGCGTCCCCAAGGGGCCACCGGAGACGTCTGATGTCCCCAAGGGGCCTTGATGCCATTGAGGATGGTGATGTCACCCATGGCGTCCCCAAGGCGCCTTCCTTGATGCCAATGGGGATGGGGACATCACCCATGGTGTCCCCAAGGTGCCTTGATGCCACCCGGGACGGGGACGTCACCCGCGGCGTCCCCAAGGGGCCACCGGAGACGTCTGGTGTCCCCAAGGGACCTTGATGCCACCAGGGATGAAGACATGACCCACAATGTCCCCAAAACGCCTTGATGCTATTGGGGATGTCACCCATGGTGTCCCCAAGGTGCCTTCCTTGATGCCAAGGGGGATGGGGACGTCACCCATGGTGTCCCCAAGGGGCCACCGGAGACGTGTGATGTCCCCAAGGGGCCTTGATGCCACTGGGGATGTCAACCATGATGCCCCAAGTCACCATCCTTGATGCCACCAGGGATGGGGGCATCACCCGCGGCATCCCCGAGGGGCCACCGGAGACGTCTGATGTCCCCAAGGGGCCTTGATGCCATTGAGGATGGTGATGTCACCCATGGCGTCCCCAAGGCGCCTTCCTTGATGCCAATGGGGATGGGGGCATCACCCGTGGTGTCCCCAAGGTGCCTTGATGCCACCCGGGATGGGGACGTCACCCGCGGCATCCCCGAGGGGCCACCGGAGATGTCTGATGTCCCCAAGGGGCCACCGGAGACGTGTGATGTCCCCAAGGGGCCACCAGAGACGTCTTGATGCCATTGGGGCCCAAGGGCCTTGATGCCATTGGGGATGGTGTCCCCAAGGCACCCCACGGTGTCCCCAAGAGGCCTTGATGCCACCAGGGATGGGGGCATCACCTGTGGTGTCCCCAAGGGGCCACCGGAGACATCTGATGTCCCCAAGGGGCCTTGATGCCACCAGGGATGGGGGCATCACCCACGGCGTCCCCAAGGGGCCACCAGAGACGTGTGATGTCCCCAAGGGGCCTTGATGCCACCATGGATGGGGACGTCACCCGCGGCATCCCCAAGGGGCCACTGGAGACGTGTGATGTCCCCAAGGGGCCTTGATGCCACCAGGGATGGGGACATCACCCGTGGTGTCCCCAAGGTGCCTTGATGCCATTGGGGACAAGGACGTCACCCGCGGCGTCCCCAAGGGGCCACCAGAGATCTCTGATGTGCCCAAGGGGCCACCAGAGACGTCTGATGTCCCCATGGGGCCTTGATGCCATTGGGGATGGTGTCCCCAAGGCATCTTCCTTGATGCCAATGGGGATGAGGATGTCACCCATGGTGTCCCCAAAGGGCCTTGATGCCACCAGGGATGGTGTCCCCAAGGCGCCATCACCAAGGCACCTTCCTTGATGCCATTGGGGATGGGGACGTCACCCACGGTGTCCCCAAGGGGCCACCGGAGACGTGTGATGTCCCCAAGGGGCCCTGATGCCACCAGGGATGAAGACATGACCCACAATGTCCCCAAAACGCCCTGATGCTATTGGGGATGTCACCCATGGTGTCCCCAAGGCACCTTCTTGATGCCAGTGGGGATGGGGGCGTCACCCGCGGCGTCCCCGAGGGGCCACCGGAGATGTCTGATGTCCCCAAGGGGCCACCGGAGACGTGTGATGTCCCCAAGGGGCCACCTGAGACGTCTTGATGCCATTGGGGCCCAAGGGCCTTGATGCCATTGGGGATGGTGTCCCCAAGGCACCCCACGGTGTCCCCAAGAGGCCTTGATGCCACCAGGGATGGGGGCATCACCCACGGCGTCCCCAAGGGGCCACCAGAGACGTGTGATGTCCCCAAGGGGCCTTGATGCCACCATGGACGGGGACGTCACCCGCGGCATCCCCAAGGGGCCACTGGAGACGTGTGATGTCCCCAAGGGGCCTTGATGCCACCAGGGATGGTGTCCCCAAGGCGCCATCACCAAGGTGCCTTCCTTGATGCCAACGGGGATGAGGATGTCACCTATGGTGTCCCCAAGGGGCCTTGATGCCATTGGGGATGGTGTCCCCAAGGCATCTTCCTTGATGCCAATGGGGATGAGGATGTCACCCATGGTGTCCCCAAAGGGCCTTGATGCCACCAGGGATGGTGTCCCCAAGGCGCCATCACCCAGGCACCTTCCTTGATGCCATTGGGGATGGGGACGTCACCCACGGTGTCCCCAAAGGGCCACCGGAGACGTGTGATGTCCCCAAGGGGCCTTGATGCCACCAGGGATGAAGACATGACCCACAATGTCCCCAAAACGCCCTGATGCTATTGGGGATGTCACCCATGGTGTCCCCAAGGCACCTTCTTGATGCCAATGGGGATGGGGACGTCACCCGCGGCGTCCCCGAGGGGCCACCGGAGATCTCTGATGTCCCCAAGGGGCCACCGGAGACGTCTGATGTCCCCAAGGGGCCTTGATGCCACCAGGGATGGGGACATTACCCGTGGTGTCCCCAAGGTGCCTTGATGCCATTGGGGACAAGGACGTCACCCGCGGCGTCCCCAAGGGGCCACCGGAGACGTGTGATGTCCCCAAGAGGCCTTGATGCCACCAGGGATGAAGACATGACCCACAATGTCCCCAAATGGCCTTGATGCTATTGGGGATGGTCACCCACGATGGCCCCAAGGTGCCTTCCTTGATGCCAAGGGGGATGGGGACGTGACCCATGGTGTCCCCAAGGGGCCACCGGAGACGTGTGATGTCCCCAAGGGGCCTTGATGCCATTGGGGATGGGGGCATCACCCGTGGTGTCCCCAAGTCACCTTGATGCCACCAGGGACAGGGCCATCACCCACTGTCCCCAAGTGGCCTTGATGCCACCAGGGATAGGGACGTCACCCGCAGCCCCCAAGTCACCTTGATGCCACCAGGGACGTCACCCGTGGTCCCCAAGTCACCTTGATGCCACTGGGCACGGGGACGTCACCCATGGGGTCCCCAAGTCACCTCGATGCCACCAGGTACATCACCCACGGTCCCCAAGTCACCTTGATGCCACTGGGGACGGAGATGTCACCCACGGGGTGCCCAAGTCGACTTGATGTCACTGGGGATGTCACCCGTGGTCCCCAGGTCACCTTGATGCCACCGGGGACAGGGTCATCACCCACTGTCCCCAAGTCGCCTTGATGCCACCAGGGACGTCACCCGTGGTCCCCAAGTCACCTTGATGCCACTGGGGATGGGGACGTCACCCATGGGGTCCCCAAGTCGCCTTGATGTCACCGGGGACATCACCCGTGGTCCCCAAGTCACCTTGATGCCACTGGGGATGGGGACGTCACCCATGGGGTCCCCAAGTCGCCTTGACGTCACTGGGGACGTCACCCGTGGTCCCCAAGTCACCTTGATGTCACTGGTGACAGGGCCATCACCCACTGTCCTCAAGTGGCCTTGGTGATATTGGGGATGTCACTCACAGTCCCCAAGTCACCTTGATGCCACTGGGGACGGAGATGTCACCCACGGGGTCCCCAAGTCGACTTGATGTCACTGGGGATGTCACTCGTGGTCCCCAGGTCACCTTGATGCCACCGGGGACAGGGTCATCACCCACTGTCCCCAAGTCACCTTGATGCCACCAGGGACGTCACCCGTGGTCCCCAAGTCACCTTGATGCCACTGGGGACGGAGATGTCACCCACGGGGTCCCCAAGTCGACTTGATGTCACTGGGGATGTCACCCGTGGTCCCCAGGTCACCTTGATGCCACCGAGGACAGGGTCATCACCCACTGTCCCCAAGTCACCTTGATGCCACCAGGGACGTCACCCGTGGTCCCCAAGTCACCTTGATGCCACTGGGGATGGGGACGTCACCCATGGGGTCCCCAAGTCACCTTGATGCCACCAGGGACGTCACTCACATTCCCAAGTCACTTTGATGCCACCAGGGACGAGGCCGTCACCCACGGTGTCCCCAAGTCCCCTCCCTGATGCCACCGCGTCCCCTACCTGACCCCTCGGGCGCTTTTGTCCCCTCCCGGCTCCTCCTCTTGCCGTCGTGGCCCTTGGTGGCCTTCCTGTCCCGTGTCCCCTCTCTCTTGGCCTCCTCTTCGCCCTCGCTGGAGCTGCCCTTGGCCTTGGGCGCTGCGGGACGGGGTGACGGGCGCGTTGGGACCCCCGTTGTCACCACGGGGATGGTGACAACGCGGGTGACGGGGACGTACCGTGGCTGTGACCGTGGCCGTGGCCGCCCTTGACGTGACGCACGAACTTCTCCACCACCAGGAAGGCCACGATGCCCGCGAGGACCCACATGCCCACGGCCAGCACGCGCGCGTGCTCGTCACCTATGGGGACAGCAGGGGACAGGGCCACCCGCCGGTGTCCCCAGGGTGTCACTGCCATCATTTGTCCCCTCCCGGTACCGTCGTTTGTCCCCCTGGTGCCACCATGTGTCTCCTGGTGCCACCATCATCCTCCTTGGCCCTATCGGGTCCCCCCAATGCCACCATGTCTCCTTAGGTGTCACCACCACCCCTCTCTGGTGCCACCACCATCCCCTTTGGCCCCACCATGTTCCCCTCAATGCCACCATGTCCCCCCTGGTGCCACCACTGCCCCCTCTGGTGCCACCATCAATCCTCCTTGGCCCCATCAGGTCCTGCCTCGGTGCCACCGTGTCCCCCCCGGTGCCACCATCATCCCCCTTGGTCCTATCATGTCCTCCCTGGTGCCACCACGTCCCCCCTGGTGCCACCATCATCCCCCTGGGCCCCACCATGTTCCCCTTGGTGCCACCATCACCCCCCTTGGTCCCATTATGTCCCCTTTGGCCCCACTGTGTCCCGCCCCCAGTGCCACCACATCCCTCCCAGTGCCACCATCATCCCCCTTGGCCCTATCATGTCCTCCCTGGTGTCACCACGTCCCCCCTGGTGCCACAATCATCCCCCTGGGCCCCACCATGTCCCCCTTGGTGCCACCATCATCCCCCTGGGCCCCATCATGTGCCCCCCGGTGCCACCATCATCACCCTTGGTCCTATCATGTCCTCCCTGGTGCCACCATCATCCCCCTTGGCCCCATTATGTCCCCCTTGGCCCCACTGTGTCCCCCCTGGTGCCACCCTCATCCCCCTTGGTCCTATCATGTCCTCCCTGGTGCCACCATGTCCCCCCTGGTGCCACCATCATCCCCCTGGGCCCCATCATGTCCCCCCCGGTGCCACCACGTCCCTCCCGGTGCCACCATCATCACCCTTGGTCCTATCATGTCCTCCCTGGTGCCACCATCATCCCCCTTGGCCCCATTATGTCCCTCTTGGCCCCACCACGTCCCCCTCGGTGCCACCACGTTTCCATTGGCCCCATCATGTGCCCCCCAGTGCCACCATCATCCCCCTTGGTCCTATTATGTCCTCCCTAGTGCCACCATGTCCCCCTTGGTGCCACAATCATCACCCTTGGTCCTATCATGTCCTCCCTGGTGCCACCATGTCCCTCCCAGTGCCACCATCACCCCCGCCGGTGCCACCACGTCCCCGACCCACCTTGATGCGAGTGCCCGTGTCCCCCGGCGTGCGCGTGCACCGCGTGC
>NW_028289916.1:0-32041 GCF_059628265.1 Tinamus guttatus | reverse complement strand
CAAGGAACCTGTTTCTCACCTCCAACCACAAAGCGTGCGCAGCACGAGTCTTGGCACAGCAGAACACTTCCCTTGGCATGCCCTTTGCAGCCTCACTCCAAACGGGGCTCTCCGCTTCATCCATCCTCTGACTCCATACTAACACCAACGGGCTGCTAAAGCGTTTCGCAGAAAACACCAAGGAACCTGTTTCTCACTCCAAGCACAAAGCGTGCGCAGCACGAGTCTTGGCACAGCAGAACACTTCCCTTGGCATGCCCTTTGCAGCCTCACTCCAAACGGGGCTCTCCGCTTCATCCAGCCCCTGACTCCATACTAGCACCAACGGGCTGCTAAAGCGTTTCGCAGAAAACACCAAGGAACCTGTTTCTCACTCCAAGCCACAAAGCGTGCGCAGCACGAGTCTTGGCACAGCAGAACACTTCCCTTGGCATGCCCTTTGCAGCCTCACTCCAAACGGGGCTCTCCGCTTCATCAGCCCCTGACTCCATACTAGCACCAACGGGCTGCTAAAGCGTTTCGCAGAAAACACCAAGGAACCTGTTTCTCACTCCAACCACAAAGCGTGCGCAGCACGAGTCTTGGCACAGCAAAACACTTCCCTTGGCATGCCCTTTGCAGCCTCACTCCAAACGGGGCTCTCCGCTTCATCCTATCCCCTGACTCCATACTAGCACCAACGGGCTGCTAAAGCGTTTCGCAGAAAACACCAAGGAACCTGTTTCTCACTCCAACCACAAAGCGTGCGCAGCACGAGTCTTGGCACAGCAGAACACTTCCCTTGGCATGCCCTTTGCAGCCTCACTCCAAACGGGGCTCTCCGCTTCATCCATCCCCTGACTCCATACTAGCACCAACGGGCTGCTAAAGCGTTTCGCAGAAAACACCAAGGAACCTGTTTCTCACTCCAACCACAAAGCGTGCGCAGCACGAGTCTTGGCACAGCAGAACACTTCCTTGGCATGCCCTTTGCAGCCTCACTCCAAACGGGGCTCTCCGCTTCATCCATCCCCTGACTCCATACTAGCACCAACGGGCTGCTAAAGCGTTTCGCAGAAAACACCAAGGAAGCTGTTTCTCACTCCAACCACAAAGCGTGCGCAGCACGAGTCTTGGCACAGCAGAACACTTCCCTTGGCATGCCCTTTGCAGCCTCACTCCAAACGGGGCTCTCCGCTTCATCCATCCCTGACTCCATACTAGCACCAACGGGCTGCTAAAGCGTTTCGCAGAAAACACCAAGGAAGCCTGTTTCTCACTCCAACCACAAAGCGTGCGCAGCACGAGTCTTGGCACAGTAGAACACTTCCCTTGGCATGCCCTTTGCAGCCTCACTCCAAACGGGGCTCTCCGCTTCATCCAGCCCCTGACTCCATACTAGCACCAACGGGCTGCTAAAGCGTTTCGCAGAAAACACCAAGGAACCTGTTTCTCACTCCAACCACAAAGCGTGCGCAGCACGAGTCTTGGCACAGCAGAACACTTCCCTTGGCATGCCCTTTGCAGCCTCACTCCAAACGGGGCTCTCCGCTTCATCCAGCCCTGACTCCATACTAGCACCAACGGGCTGCTAAAGCGTTTCGCAGAAAACACCAAGGAACCTGTTTCTCACTCCAACCACAAAGCGTGCGCAGCACGAGTCTTGGCACAGCAGAACACTTCCCTTGGCATGCCCTTTGCAGCCTCACTCCAAACGGGGCTCTCCGCTTCATCCAGCCCCTGACTCCATACTAGCACCAACGGGCTGCTAAAGCGTTTCGCAGAAAACACCAACGAACCTGTTTCTCACTCCAACCACAAAGCGTGCGCAGCACGAGTCTTGGCACAGCAGAACACTTCCCTTGGCATGCCCTTTGCAGCCTCACTCCAAACGGGGCTCTCCGCTTCATCCAGCCCCTGACTCCATACTAGCACCAACGGGCTGCTAAAGCGTTTCGCAGAAAACACCAAGGAACCTGTTTCTCACTCCAACCACAAAGCGTGCGCAGCACGAGTCTTGGCACAGCAGAACACTTCCCTTGGCATGCCCTTTGCAGCCTCACTCCAAACGGGGCTCTCCGCTTCATCCAGCCCCTGACTCCATACTAGCACCAACGGGCTGCTAAAGCGTTTCGCAGAAAACACCAAGGAACCTGTTTCTCACTCCAACAACAAAGCGTGCGCAGCACGAGTCTTGGCACAGCAGAACACTTCCCTTGGCATGCCCTTTGCAGCCTCACTCCAAACGGGGCTCTCCGCTTCATCCAGCCCCTGACTCCATACTAGCACCAACGGGCTGCTAAAGCGTTTCGCAGAAAACACCAAGGAACCTGTTTCTCACTCCAACCACAAAGCGTGCGCAGCACGAGTCTTGGCACAGCAGAACACTTCCCTTGGCATGCCCTTTGCAGCCTCACTCCAAACGGGGCTCTCCGCTTCATCCAGCCCCTGACTCCATACTAGCACCAACGGGCTGCTAAAGCGTTTCGCAGAAAACACCAAGGAACCTGTTTCTCACTCCAACCACAAAGCGTGCGCAGCACGAGTCTTGGCGCAGCAGAACACTTCCCTTGGCATGCCCTTTGCAGCCTCACTCCAAACGGGGCTCTCCGCTTCATCCAGCCCCTGACTCCATACTAGCACCAACGGGCTGCTAAAGCGTTTCGCAGAAAACACCAAGGAACCTGTTTCTCACTCCAACCACAAAGCGTGCGCAGCACGAGTCTTGGCACAGCAGAACACTTCCCTTGGCATGCCCTTTGCAGCCTCACTCCAAACGGGGCTCTCCGCTTCATCCATCCCCTGACTCCATACTAGCACCAACGGGCTGCTAAAGCGTTTCGCAGAAAACACCAAGGAACCTGTTTCTCACTCCAACCACAAAGCGTGCGCAGCACGAGTCTTGGCACAGCAGAACACTTCCCTTGGCATGCCCTTTGCAGCCTCACTCCAAACGGGGCTCTCCGCTTCATCCAGCCCCTGACTCCATACTAGCACCAACGGGCTGCTAAAGCGTTTCGCAGAAAACACCAAGGAACCTGTTTCTCACTCCAACCACAAAGCGTGCGCAGCACGAGTCTTGGCACAGCAGAACACTTCCCTTGGCATGCCCTTTGCAGCCTCACTCCAAACGGGGCTCTCCGCTTCATCCAGCCCCTGACTCCATACTAGCACCAACGGGCTGCTAAAGCGTTTCGCAGAAAACACCAACGAACCTGTTTCTCACTCCAACCACAAAGCGTGCGCAGCACGAGTCTTGGCACAGCAGAACACTTCCCTTGGCATGCCCTTTGCAGCCTCACTCCAAACGGGGCTCTCCGCTTCATCCAGCCCCTGACTCCATACTAGCACCAACGGGCTGCTAAAGCGTTTCGCAGAAAACACCAACGAACCTGTTTCTCACTCCAACCACAAAGCGTGCGCAGCACGAGTCTTGGCACAGCAGAACACTTCCCTTGGCATGCCCTTTGCAGCCTCACTCCAAACGGGGCTCTCCGCTTCATCCATCCCCTGACTCCATACTAGCACCAACGGGCTGCTAAAGCGTTTCGCAGAAAACACCAAGGAACCTGTTTCTCACTCCAACCACAAAGCGTGCGCAGCACGAGTCTTGGCACAGCAGAACACTTCCCTTGGCATGCCCTTTGCAGCCTCACTCCAAACGGGGCTCTCCGCTTCATCCAGCCCCTGACTCCATACTAGCACCAACGGGCTGCTAAAGCGTTTCGCAGAAAACACCAAGGAACCTGTTTCTCACTCCAACCACAAAGCGTGCGCAGCACGAGTCTTGGCACAGCAGAACACTTCCCTTGGCATTCCTTTGCAGCCTCACTCCAAACGGGGCTCTCCGCTTCATCCAGCCCCTAACTCCATACTAGCACCAACGGGCTGCTAAAGCGTTTCGCAGAAAACACCAAGGAACCTGTTTCTCACTCCAACCACAAAGCGTGCGCAGCACGAGTCTTGGCACAGCAGAACACTTCCCTTGGCATGCCCTTTGCAGCCTCACTCCAAACGGGGCTCTCCGCTTCATCCAGCCCCTGACTCCATACTAGCACCAACGGGCTGGTAAAGCGTTTCGCAGAAAACACCAACGAACCTGTTTCTCACTCCAACCACAAAGCGTACGCAGCACAAGTCTTGGCACAGCAGAACACTTCCCCTGGCATGCCCTTTGCAGCCTCACTCCAAACGGGGCTCTCCGCTTCATCCATCCCCTGACTCCATACTAGCACCAACGGGCTGCTAAAGCGTTTCACAGAAAACACCAAGGAACCTGTTTCTCACTCCAACCACAAAGCGTGCCTAGCAGGAGTCTTGGCACAGCAGAACACTTCCCCTGGCATGCCCTTTGCAGCCTCACTCCAAACGGGGCTCTCCACTTCATCCATCACCTGACTCCATACTAGCACCAACGGGCTGCTAAAGCGTTTCGCAGAAAACACCAAGGAACCTGTTTCTCACTCCAACCACAAAGCGTGCGCAGCACGAGTCTTGGCACAGCAGAACACTTCCCTTGGCATGCCCTTTGCAGCCTCACTCCAAACGGGGCTCTCCGTTTCATCCAGCCCCTGACTCCATACTAGCACCAACGGGCTGCTAAAGCGTTTCGCAGAAAACACCAAGGAAGCTGTTTCTCACTCCAACCACAAAGCGTGCGCAGCACGAGTCTTGGCACAGCAGAACACTTCCCTTGGCATGCCCTTTGCAGCCTCACTCCAAACGGGATCTCCGCTTCATCCATCCCCTGACTCCATACTAGCACCAACGGGCTGCTAAAGCGTTTCGCAGAAAACACCAAGGAAGCTGTTTCTCACTCCAACCACAAAGCGTGCGCAGCACGAGTCTTGGCACAGCAGAACACTTCCCTTGGCATGCCCTTTGCAGCCTCACTCCAAACGGGGCTCTCCGCTTCATCCATCCCCTGACTCCATACTAGCACCAACGGGCTGCTAAAGCGTTTCGCAGAAAACACCAAGGAACCTGTTTCTCACTCCAACCACAAAGCGTGCGCAGCACGAGTCTTGGCACAGCAGAACACTTCCCTTGGCATGCCCTTTGCAGCCTCACTCCAAACGGGGCTCTCCGCTTCATCCAGCCCCTGACTCCATACTAGCACCAACGGGCTGCTAAAGCGTTTCGCAGAAAACACCAAGGAACCTGTTTCTCACTCCAACCACAAAGCGTGCGCAGCACGAGTCTTGGCACAGCAGAACACTTCCCTTGGCATGCCCTTTGCAGCCTCACTCCAAACGGGGCTCTCCGCTTCATCCAGCCCCTGACTCCATACTAGCACCAACGGGCTGCTAAAGCGTTTCGCAGAAAACACCAACGAACCTGTTTCTCACTCCAACCACAAAGCGTGCGCAGCACGAGTCTTGGCACAGCAGAACACTTCCCTTGGCATGCCCTTTGCAGCCTCACTCCAAACGGGGCTCTCCGCTTCATCCAGCCCCTGACTCCATACTAGCACCAACGGGCTGCTAAAGCGTTTCGCAGAAAACACCAAGGAACCTGTTTCTCACTCCAACCACAAAGCGTGCGCAGCACGAGTCTTGGCACAGCAGAACACTTCCCTTGGCATGCCCTTTGCAGCCTCACTCCAAACGGGGCTCTCCGCTTCATCCAGCCCCTGACTCCATACTAGCACCAACGGGCTGCTAAAGCGTTTCGCAGAAAACACCAAGGAACCTGTTTCTCACTCCAACCACAAAGCGTGCGCAGCACGAGTCTTGGCACAGCAGAACACTTCCCTTGGCATGCCCTTTGCAGCCTCACTCCAAACGGGGCTCTCCGCTTCATCCAGCCCCTGACTCCATACTAGCACCAACGGGCTGCTAAAGCGTTTCGCAGAAAACACCAAGGAACCTGTTTCTCACTCCAACCACAAAGCGTGCGCAGCACGAGTCTTGGCACAGCAGAACACTTCCCTTGGCATGCCCTTTGCAGCCTCACTCCAAACGGGGCTCTCCGCTTCATCCATCCCCTGACTCCATACTAGCACCAACGGGCTGCTAAAGCGTTTCGCAGAAAACACCAAGGAACCTGTTTCTCACTCCAACCACAAAGCGTGCGCAGCACGAGTCTTGGCACAGCAGAACACTTCCCTTGGCATGCCCTTTGCAGCCTCACTCCAAACGGGGCTCTCCGCTTCATCCAGCCCCTGACTCCATACTAGCACCAACGGGCTGCTAAAGCGTTTCGCAGAAAACACCAAGGAACCTGTTTCTCACTCCAACCACAAAGCGTGCGCAGCACGAGTCTTGGCACAGCAGAACACTTCCCTTGGCATTCCTTTGCAGCCTCACTCCAAACGGGGCTCTCCGCTTCATCCATCCCCTGACTCCATACTAGCACCAACGGGCTGCTAAAGCGTTTCGCAGAAAACACCAAGGAACCTGTTTCTCACTCCAACCACAAAGCGTGCCTAGCAGGAGTCTTGGCACAGCAGAACACTTCCCCTGGCATGCCCTTTGCAGCCTCACTCCAAACGGGGCTCTCCACTTCATCCATCACCTGACTCCATACTAGCACCAACGGGCTGCTAAAGCGTTTCGCAGAAAACACCAAGGAACCTGTTTCTCACTCCAACCACAAAGCGTGCGCAGCACGAGTCTTGGCACAGCAGAACACTTCCCTTGGCATGCCCTTTGCAGCCTCACTCCAAACGGGGCTCTCCGTTTCATCCAGCCCCTGACTCCATACTAGCACCAACGGGCTGCTAAAGCGTTTCGCAGAAAACACCAAGGAACCTGTTTCTCACTCCAACCACAAAGCGTGCGCAGCACGAGTCTTGGCACAGCAGAACACTTCCCTTGGCATGCCCTTTGCAGCCTCACTCCAAACGGGGCTCTCCGCTTCATCCATCCCCTGACTCCATACTAGCACCAACGGGCTGCTAAAGCGTTTCGCAGAAAACACCAACGAACCTGTTTCTCACTCCAACCACAAAGCGTGCGCAGCACGAGTCTTGGCACAGCAGAACACTTCCCTTGGCATGCCCTTTGCAGCCTCACTCCAAACAGGGCTCTCCGCTTCATCCATCCCCTGACTCCATACTAGCACCAACGGGCTGCTAAAGCGTTTCGCAGAAAACACCAAGGAACCTGTTTCTCACTCCAACCACAAAGCGTGCGCAGCACGAGTCTTGGCACAGCAGAACACTTCCCTTGGCATGCCCTTTGCAGCCTCACTCCAAACGGGATCTCCGCTTCATCCATCCCCTGACTCCATACTAGCACCAACGGGCTGCTAAAGCGTTTCGCAGAAAACACCAAGGAAGCTGTTTCTCACTCCAACCACAAAGCGTGCGCAGCACGAGTCTTGGCACAGCAGAACACTTCCCTTGGCATGCCCTTTGCAGCCTCACTCCAAACGGGATCTCCGCTTCATCCATCCCCTGACTCCATACTAGCACCAACGGGCTGCTAAAGCGTTTCGCAGAAAACACCAAGGAACCTGTTTCTCACTCCAACCACAAAGCGTGCGCAGCACGAGTCTTGGCACAGCAGAACACTTCCCTTGGCATGCCCTTTGCAGCCTCACTCCAAACGGGGCTCTCCGCTTCATCCATCCCCTGACGCCATACTAGCACCAACGGGCTGCTAAAGCGTTTCGCAGAAAACACCAAGGAACCTGTTTCTCACTCCAACCACAAAGCGTGCGCAGCACGAGTCTTGGCACAGCAGAACACTTCCCTTGGCATGCCCTTTGCAGCCTCACTCCAAACGGGGCTCTCCGCTTCATCCATCCCCTGACTCCATACTAGCACCAACGGGCTGCTAAAGCGTTTCGCAGAAAACACCAACGAACCTGTTTCTCACTCCAACCACAAAGCGTGCGCAGCACGAGTCTTGGCACAGCAGAACACTTCCCTTGGCATGCCCTTTGCAGCCTCACTCCAAACGGGGCTCTCCGCTTCATCCATCCCCTGACCCAAACTAGCACAAACGGGCTGCTAAAGCGTTTCGCAGAAAACACCAAGGAACCTGTTTCTCACTCCAACCACAAAGCGTGCGCAGCACGAGTCTTGGCACAGCAGAACACTTCCCTTGGCATTCCTTTGCAGCCTCACTCCAAACGGGGCTCTCCGCTTCATCCATCCCCTGACTCCATACTAGCACCAACGGGCTGCTAAAGCGTTTCGCAGAAAACACCAAGGAACCTGTTTCTCACTCCAACCACAAAGCGTGCGCAGCACGAGTCTTGGCTTAGCAGAACACTTCCCTTGGCATGCCCTTTCCATCCTCACTCCAAACGGGGCTCTCCGCTTCATCCAGCCCCTGACTCCATACTAGCACCAACGGGCTGCTAAAGCGTTTCGCAGAAAACACCAAGGAACCTGTTTCTCACTCCAACCACAAAGCGTGCGCAGCACGAGTCTTGGCACAGCAGAACACTTCCCTTGGCATGCCCTTTGCAGCCTCACTCCAAACGGGGCTCTCCGCTTCATCCATCCCCTGACTCCATACTAGCACCAACGGGCTGCTAAAGCGTTTCGCAGAAAACACCAAGGAACCTGTTTCTCACTCCAACCACAAAGCGTGCGCAGCACGAGTCTTGGCACAGCAGAACACTTCCCTTGGCATGCCCTTTGCAGCCTCACTCCAAACGGGGCTCTCCGCTTCATCCAGCCCCTGACTCCATACTAGCACCAACGGGCTGCTAAAGCGTTTCGCAGAAAACACCAAGGAACCTGTTTCTCACTCCAACCACAAAGCGTGCGCAGCACGAGTCTTGGCACAGCAGAACACTTCCCTTGGCATGCCCTTTGCAGCCTCACTCCAAACGGGGCTCTCCGCTTCATCCAGCCCCTAACTCCATACTAGCACCAACGGGCTGCTAAAGCGTTTCGCAGAAAACACCAAGGAACCTGTTTCTCACTCCAACCACAAAGCGTACGCAGCACAAGTCTTGGCACAGCAGAACACTTCCCCTGGCATGCCCTTTGCAGCCTCACTCCACACGGGGCTCTCCGCTTCATCCATCCCCTGACTCCATACTAGCACCAACGGGCTGCTAAAGCGTTTCGCAGAAAACACCAAGGAACCTGTTTCTCACTCCAACCACAAAGCGTGCGCAGCACGAGTCTTGGCACAGCAGAACACTTCCCTTGGCATGCCCTTTGCAGCCTCACTCCAAACGGGATCTCCGCTTCATCCAGCCCCTGACTCCATACTAGCACCAACGGGCTGCTAAAGCGTTTCGCAGAAAACACCAAGGAAGCTGTTTCTCACTCCAACCACAAAGCGTGCGCAGCACGAGTCTTGGCACAGCAGAACACTTCCCTTGGCATGCCCTTTGCAGCCTCACTCCAAACGGGGCTCTCCGCTTCATCCAGCCCCTGACTCCATACTAGCACCAACGGGCTGCTAAAGCGTTTCGCAGAAAACACCAAGGAACCTGTTTCTCACTCCAACCACAAAGCGTGCGCAGCACGAGTCTTGGCACAGCAGAACACTTCCCTTGGCATGCCCTTTGCAGCCTCACTCCAAACGGGGCTCTCCGCTTCATCCATCCCCTGACTCCATACTAGCACCAACGGGCTGCTAAAGCGTTTCACAGAAAACACCAAGGAACCTGTTTCTCACTCCAACCACAAAGCGTGCGCAGCACGAGTCTTGGCACAGCAGAACACTTCCCTTGGCATGCCCTTTGCAGCCTCACTCCAAACGGGGCTCTCCGCTTCATCCATCCCCTGACTCCATACTAGCACCAACGGGCTGCTAAAGCGTTTCGCAGAAAACACCAAGGAACCTGTTTCTCACTCCAACCACAAAGCGTGCGCAGCACGAGTCTTGGCACAGCAGAACACTTCCCTTGGCATGCCCTTTGCAGCCTCACTCCAAACGGGATCTCCGCTTCATCCAGCCCCTGACTCCATACTAGCACCAACGGGCTGCTAAAGCGTTTCGCAGAAAACACCAAGGAAGCTGTTTCTCACTCCAACCACAAAGCGTGCGCAGCACGAGTCTTGGCACAGCAGAACACTTCCCTTGGCATGCCCTTTGCAGCCTCACTCCAAACGGGGCTCTCCGCTTCATCCAGCCCCTGACTCCATACTAGCACCAACGGGCTGCTAAAGCGTTTCGCAGAAAACACCAAGGAACCTGTTTCTCACTCCAACCACAAAGCGTACGCAGCACAAGTCTTGGCACAGCAGAACACTTCCCCTGGCATGCCCTTTGCAGCCTCACTCCACACGGGGCTCTCCGCTTCATCCATCCCCTGACTCCATACTAGCACCAACGGGCTGCTAAAGCGTTTCGCAGAAAACACCAAGGAACCTGTTTCTCACTCCAACCACAAAGCGTGCGCAGCACGAGTCTTGGCACAGCAGAACACTTCCCTTGGCATGCCCTTTGCAGCCTCACTCCAAACGGGATCTCCGCTTCATCCAGCCCCTGACTCCATACTAGCACCAACGGGCTGCTAAAGCGTTTCGCAGAAAACACCAAGGAAGCTGTTTCTCACTCCAACCACAAAGCGTGCGCAGCACGAGTCTTGGCACAGCAGAACACTTCCCTTGGCATACCCTTTGCAGCCTCACTCCAAACGGGGCTCTCCGCTTCATCCAGCCCCTGACTCCATACTAGCACCAACGGGCTGCTAAAGCGTTTCGCAGAAAACACCAAGGAACCTGTTTCTCACTCCAACCACAAAGCGTGCGCAGCACGAGTCTTGGCACAGCAGAACACTTCCCTTGGCATGCCCTTTGCAGCCTCACTCCAAACGGGGCTCTCCGCTTCATCCATCCCCTGACTCCATACTAGCACCAACGGGCTGCTAAAGCGTTTCGCAGAAAACACCAAGGAACCTGTTTCTCACTCCAACCACAAAGCGTGCGCAGCACGAGTCTTGGCACAGCAGAACACTTCCCTTGGCATGCCCTTTGCAGCCTCAGTCCAAACGGGGCTCTCCGCTTCATCCATCCCCTAACTCCATACGAGCACCAACGGGCTGCTAAAGCGTTTCGCAGAAAACACCAAGGAACCTGTTTCTCACTCCAACAACAAAGCATGCGCAGCAAGAGTCTTGGCACAGCAGAACACTTCCCTTGGCATGCCCTTTGCAGCCTCACTCCAAACGGGGCTCTCCGCTTCATCCATCCCCTGACTCCATACTAGCACCAACGGACTGCTAAAGCGTTTCGCAGAAAACACCAAGGAACCTGTTTCTCACTCCAACCACAAAGCGTGCGCAGCACGAGTCTTGGCACAGCAGAACACTTCCCTTGGCATGCCCTTTGCAGCCTCAGTCCAAACGGGGCTCTCCGCTTCATCCATCCCCTGACTCCATACTAGCACCAACGGGCTGCTAAAGCGTTTCGCAGAAAACACCAAGGAACCTGTTTCTCACTCCAACCACAAAGCGTGCGCAGCACGAGTCTTGGCACAGCAGAACACTTCCCTTGGCATGCCCTTTGCAGCCTCACTCCAAACGGGGCTCTCCGCTTCATCCATCCCCTGACCCAAACTAGCACCAACGGGCTGCTAAAGCGTTTCGCAGAAAACACCAAGGAACCTGTTTCTCACTCCAACCACAAAGCGTGCGCAGCACGAGTCTTGGCACAGCAGAACACTTCCCTTGGCATTCCTTTGCAGCCTCACTCCAAAGGGGGCTCTCCGCTTCATCCATCCCCTGACTCCATACTAGCACCAACGGGCTGCTAAAGCGTTTCGCAGAAAACACCAAGGAACCTGTTTCTCACTCCAACCACAAAGCGTGCGCAGCACGAGTCTTGGCACAGCAGAACACTTCCCTTGGCATTCCTTTGCAGCCTCACTCCAAACGGGGCTCTCCGCTTCATCCATCCCCTGACTCCATACTAGCACCAACGGGCTGCTAAAGCGTTTCGCAGAAAACACCAAGGAACCTGTTTCTCACTCCAACCACAAAGCGTGCGCAGCACGAGTCTTGGCTTAGCAGAACACTTCCCTTGGCATGCCCTTTCCATCCTCACTCCAAACGGGGCTCTCCGCTTCATCCAGCCCCTGACTCCATACTAGCACCAACGGGCTGCTAAAGCGTTTCGCAGAAAACACCAAGGAACCTGTTTCTCACTCCAACCACAAAGCGTGCGCAGCACGAGTCTTGGCACAGCAGAACACTTCCCTTGGCATGCCCTTTGCAGCCTCACTCCAAACGGGGCTCTCCGCTTCATCCAGCCCCTGACTCCATACTAGCACCAACGGGCTGCTAAAGCGTTTCGCAGAAAACACCAAGGAACCTGTTTCTCACTCCAACCACAAAGCGTGCGCAGCACGAGTCTTGGCACAGCAGAACACTTCCCTTGGCATGCCCTTTGCAGCCTCACTCCAAACGGGATCTCCGCTTCATCCAGCCCCTGACTCCATACTAGCACCAACGGGCTGCTAAAGCGTTTCGCAGAAAACACCAAGGAAGCTGTTTCTCACTCCAACCACAAAGCGTGCGCAGCACGAGTCTTGGCACAGCAGAACACTTCCCTTGGCATGCCCTTTGCAGCCTCACTCCAAACGGGGCTCTCCGCTTCATCCATCCCCTGACTCCATACTAGCACCAACGGGCTGCTAAAGCGTTTCGCAGAAAACACCAAGGAACCTGTTTCTCACTCCAACCACAAAGCGTGCGCAGCACGAGTCTTGGCACAGCAGAACACTTCCCTTGGCATGCCCTTTGCAGCCTCACTCCAAACGGGGCTCTCCGCTTCATCCATCCCCTGACTCCATACTAGCACCAACACACCAACGGGCTGCTAAAGCGTTTCGCAGAAAACACCAAGGAACCTGTTTCTCACTCCAACCACAAAGCGTGCGCAGCACGAGTCTTGGCACAGCAGAACACTTCCCTTGGCATGCCCTTTGCAGCCTCACTCCAAACGGGGCTCTCCGCTTCATCCATCCCCTAACTCCATACTAGCACCAACGGGCTGCTAAAGCGTTTCGCAGAAAACACCAAGGAACCTGTTTCTTACTCCAACCACAAAGCGTGCGCAGCACGAGTCTTGGCACAGCAGAACACTTTCCTTGGCATGCCCTTTGCAGCCTCACTCCAAACGGGGCTCTCCGCTTCATCCAGCCCCTGACTCCATACTAGCACCAACGGGCTGCTAAAGCGTTTCGCAGAAAACACCAAGGAACCTGTTTCTCACTCCAACCACAAAGCGTGCGCAGCACGAGTCTTGGCACAGCAGAACACTTCCCTTGGCATGCCCTTTGCAGCCTCACTCCAAACGGGGCTCTCCGCTTCATCCAGCCCCTGACTCCATACTAGCACCAACGGGCTGCTAAAGCGTTTCGCAGAAAACACCAAGGAACCTGTTTCTCACTCCAACCACAAAGCGTGCGCAGCACGAGTCTTGGCACAGCAGAACACTTCCCTTGGCATGCCCTTTGCAGCCTCACTCCAAACGGGGCTCTCCGCTTCATCCATCCCCTGACTCCATACTAACACCAACGGGCTGCTAAAGCGTTTCGCAGAAAACACCAAGGAACCTGTTTCTCACTCCAACCACAAAGCGTGCGCAGCACGAGTCTTGGCACAGCAGAACACTTCCCTTGGCATGCCCTTTGCAGCCTCACTCCAAACGGGGCTCTCCGCTTCATCCAGCCCCTGACTCCATACTAGCACCAACGGGCTGCTAAAGCGTTTCGCAGAAAACACCAAGGAACCTGTTTCTCACTCCAACCACAAAGCGTGCGCAGCACGAGTCTTGGCACAGCAGAACACTTCCCTTGGCATGCCCTTTGCAGCCTCACTCCAAACGGGGCTCTCCGCTTCATCCAGCCCCTGACTCCATACTAGCACCAACGGGCTGCTAAAGCGTTTCGCAGAAAACACCAAGGAACCTGTTTCTCACTCCAACCACAAAGCGTGCGCAGCACGAGTCTTGGCACAGCAGAACACTTCCCTTGGCATGCCCTTTGCAGCCTCACTCCAAACGGGGCTCTCCGCTTCATCCAGCCCCTGACTCCATACTAGCACCAACGGGCTGCTAAAGCGTTTCGCAGAAAACACCAAGGAACCTGTTTCTCACTCCAACCACAAAGCGTGCGCAGCACGAGTCTTGGCACAGCAGAACACTTCCCTTGGCATGCCCTTTGCAGCCTCACTCCAAACGGGGCTCTCCGCTTCATCCAGCCCCTGACTCCATACTAGCACCAACGGGCTGCTAAAGCGTTTCGCAGAAAACACCAAGGAACCTGTTTCTCACTCCAACCACAAAGCGTGCGCAGCACGAGTCTTGGCACAGCAGAACACTTCCCTTGGCATGCCCTTTGCAGCCTCACTCCAAACGGGGCTCTCCGCTTCATCCAGCCCCTGACTCCATACTAGCACCAACGGGCTGCTAAAGTGTTTCGCAGAAAACACCAAGGAACCTGTTTCTCACTCCAACCACAAAGCGTGCGCAGCACGAGTCTTGGCACAGCAGAACACTTCCCTTGGCATGCCCTTTGCAGCCTCACTCCAAACGGGGCTCTCCGCTTCATCCATCCCCTGACTCCATACTAACACCAACGGGCTGCTAAAGCGTTTCGCAGAAAACACCAAGGAACCTGTTTCTCACTCCAACCACAAAGCGTGCGCAGCACGAGTCTTGGCACAGCAGAACACTTCCCTTGGCATGCCCTTTGCAGCCTCACTCCAAACGGGGCTCTCCGCTTCATCCAGCCCCTGACTCCATACTAGCACCAACGGGCTGCTAAAGCGTTTCGCAGAAAACACCAAGGAACCTGTTTCTCACTCCAACCACAAAGCGTGCGCAGCACGAGTCTTGGCACAGCAGAACACTTCCCTTGGCATGCCCTTTGCAGCCTCACTCCAAACGGGGCTCTCCGCTTCATCCAGCCCCTGACTCCATACTAGCACCAACGGGCTGCTAAAGCGTTTCGCAGAAAACACCAAGGAACCTGTTTCTCACTCCAACCACAAAGCGTGCGCAGCACGAGTCTTGGCACAGCAGAACACTTCCCTTGGCATGCCCTTTGCAGCCTCACTGCAAACGGGGCTCTCCGCTTCATCCAGCCCCTGACTCCATACTAGCACCAACGGGCTGCTACAGCGTTTCGCAGAAAACACCAAGGAACCTGTTTCTCACTCCAACCACAAAGCGTGCGCAGCACGAGTCCTGGCACAGCAGAACACTTCCCTTGGCATGCCCTTTGCAGCCTCACTCCAAACGGGGCTCTCCGCTTCATCCAGCCCCTGTCTCCATACTAGCACCAACTGGCTGCTAAAGCGTTTCGCAGAAAACACCAAGGAAGCTGTTTCTCACTCCAACCACAAAGCGTGCGCAGCACGAGTCTTGGCACAGCAGAACACTTCCCTTGGCATGCCCTTTGCAGCCTCACTCCAAACGGGGCTCTCCGCTTCATCCAGCCCCTGACTCCATACTAGCACCAACGGCCTGCTAAAGCGTTTCGCAGAAAACACCAAGGAACCTGTTTCTCACTCCAACCACAAAGCGTACGTAGCAGGAGTCTTGGCACAGCAGAACACTTCCCTTGGCATGCCCTTTGCAGCCTCACTCCAAACGGGGCTCTCCGCTTCATCCAGCCCCTGACTCCATACTAGCACCAACGGGCTGCTAAAGCGTTTCGCAGAAAACACCAAGGAACCTGTTTCTCACTCCAACCACAAAGCGTGCGCAGCACGAGTCTTGGCACAGCAGAACACTTCCCTTGGCATGCCCTTTGCAGCCTCACTCCAAACGGGGCTCTCCGCTTCATCCAGCCCCTGACTCCATACTAGCACCAACGGGCTGCTAAAGCGTTTCGCAGAAAACACCAAGGAACCTGTTTCTCACTCCAACCACAAAGCGTGCGCAGCACGAGTCTTGGCACAGCAGAACACTTCCCTTGGCATGCCCCTTTGCAGCCTCACTCCAAACGGGGCTCTCCGCTTCATCCATCCCCTGACTCCATACTAGCACCAACGGGCTGCTAAAGCGTTTCGCAGAAAACACCAAGGAACCTGTTTCTCACTCCAACCACAAAGCGTGCGCAGCACGATTCTTGGCACAGCAGAACACTTCCCTTGGCATGCCCTTTGCAGCCTCACTCCAAACGGGGCTCTCCGCTTCATCCAGCCCCTGACTCCATACTAGCACCAACGGGCTGCTAAAGCGTTTCGCAGAAAACACCAAGGAACCTGTTTCTCACTCCAACCACAAAGCGTGCGCAGCACGAGTCTTGGCACAGCAGAACACTTCCCTTGGCATGCCCTTTGCAGCCTCACTCCAAACGGGGCTCTCCGCTTCATCCAGCCCCTGACTCCATACTAGCACCAACGGGCTGCTAAAGCGTTTCGCAGAAAACACCAAGGAACCTGTTTCTCACTCCAACCACAAAGCGTGCGCAGCACGAGTCTTGGCACAGCAGAACACTTCCCTTGGCATGCCCTTTGCAGCCTCACTCCAAACGGGGCTCTCCGCTTCATCCAGCCCCTGACTCCATACTAGCACCAACGGGCTGCTAAAGCGTTTCGCAGAAAACACCAAGGAACCTGTTTCTCACTCCAACCACAAAGCGTGCGCAGCACGAGTCTTGGCACAGCAGAACACTTCCCTTGGCATGCCCCTTTGCAGCCTCACTCCAAACGGGGCTCTCCGCTTCATCCATCCCCTGACTCCATACTAGCACCAACGGGCTGCTAAAGCGTTTCGCAGAAAACACCAAGGAACCTGTTTCTCACTCCAACCACAAAGCGTGCGCAGCACGAGTCTTGGCACAGCAGAACACTTCCCTTGGCATGCCCTTTGCAGCCTCACTCCAAACGGGGCTCTCCGCTTCATCCAGCCCCTGACTCCATACTAGCACCAACGGGCTGCTAAAGCGTTTCGCAGAAAACACCAAGGAACCTGTTTCTCACTCCAACCACAAAGCGTGCGCAGCACGAGTCTTGGCACAGCAGAACACTTCCCTTGGCATGCCCTTTGCAGCCTCACTCCAAACGGGGCTCTCCGCTTCATCCAGCCCCTGACTCCATACTAGCACCAACGGGCTGCTAAAGCGTTTCGCAGAAAACACCAAGGAACCTGTTTCTCACTCCAACCACAAAGCGTGCGCAGCACGAGTCTTGGCACAGCAGAACACTTCCCTTGGCATGCCCTTTGCAGCCTCACTCCAAACGGGGCTCTCCGCTTCATCCATCCCCTGACTCCATACTAGCACCAACGGGCTGCTAAAGCGTTTCGCAGAAAACACCAAGGAACCTGTTTCTCACTCCAACCACAAAGCGTGCGCAGCACGAGTCTTGGCACAGCAGAACACTTCCCTTGGCATGCCCTTTGCAGCCTCACTCCAAACGGGGCTCTCCGCTTCATCCGTCCCCTAACTCCATACTAGCACCAAAGGGCTGCTAAAGCGTTTCGCAGAAAACACCAAGGAACCTGTTTCTCACTCCAACCACAAAGCGTGCGCAGCACGAGTCTTGGCACAGCAGAACACTTCCCTTGGCATGCCCTTTGCAGCCTCACTCCAAACGGGGCTCTCCGCTTCATCCAGCCCCTAACTCCATACTAGCACCAACGGGCTGCTAAAGCGTTTCGCAGAAAACACCAAGGAACCTGTTTCTCACTCCAACCACAAAGCGTGCGCAGCACGAGTCTTGGCACAGCAGAACACTTCCCTTGGCATGCCCTTTGCAGCCTCACTCCAAACGGGGCTCTCCGCTTCATCCAGCCCCTGACTCCATACTAGCACCAACGGGCTGCTAAAGCGTTTCGCAGAAAACACCAAGGAACCTGTTTCTCACTCCAACCACAAAGCGTACGCAGCACAAGTCTTGGCACAGCAGAACACTTCCCTTGGCATGCCCTTTGCAGCCTCACTCCAAACGGGGCTCTCCGCTTCATCCATCCCCTAACTCCATACTAGCACCAACGGGCTGCTAAAGCGTTTCGCAGAAAACACCAAGGAACCTGTTTCTTACTCCAACCACAAAGCGTGCGCAGCACGAGTCTTGGCACAGCAGAACACTTCCCTTGGCATGCCCTTTGCAGCCTCACTCCAAACGGGGCTCTCCGCTTCATCCAGCCCCTGACTCCATACTAGCACCAACGGGCTGCTAAAGCGTTTCGCAGAAAACACCAAGGAACCTGTTTCTCACTCCAACCACAAAGCGTGCGCAGCACGAGTCTTGGCACAGCAGAACACTTCCCTTGGCATGCCCTTTGCAGCCTCACTCCAAACGGGGCTCTCCGCTTCATCCAGCCCCTGACTCCATACTAGCACCAACGGGCTGCTAAAGCGTTTCGCAGAAAACACCAAGGAACCTGCTTTTCACTCCAACCACAAAGCGTGCGCAGCACGAGTCTTGGCACAGCAGAACACTTCCCTTGGCATGCCCTTTGCAGCCTCACTCCAAACGGGGCTCTCCGCTTCATCCAGCCCCTGACTCCATACTAGCACCAACGGGCTGCTAAAGCGTTTCGCAGAAAACACCAAGGAACCTGTTTCTCACTCCAACCACAAAGCGTGCGCAGCACGAGTCTTGGCACAGCAGAACACTTCCCTTGGCATGCCCTTTGCAGCCTCACTCCAAACGGGGCTCTCCGCTTCATCCAGCCCCTGACTCCATACTAGCACCAACGGGCTGCTAAAGTGTTTCGCAGAAAACACCAAGGAACCTGTTTCTCACTCCAACCACAAAGCGTGCGCAGCACGAGTCTTGGCACAGCAGAACACTTCCCTTGGCATGCCCTTTGCAGCCTCACTCCAAACGGGGCTCTCCGCTTCATCCATCCCCTGACTCCATACTAACACCAACGGGCTGCTAAAGCGTTTCGCAGAAAACACCAAGGAACCTGTTTCTCACTCCAACCACAAAGCGTGCGCAGCACGAGTCTTGGCACAGCAGAACACTTCCCTTGGCATGCCCTTTGCAGCCTCACTCCAAACGGGGCTCTCCGCTTCATCCAGCCCCTGACTCCATACTAGCACCAACGGGCTGCTACAGCGTTTTGCAGAAAACACCAAGGAACCTGTTTCTCACTCCAACCACAAAGCGTGCGCAGCACGAGTCCTGGCACAGCAGAACACTTCCCTTGGCATGCCCTTTGCAGCCTCACTCCAAACGGGGCTCTCCGCTTCATCCAGCCCCTGTCTCCATACTAGCACCAACTGGCTGCTAAAGCGTTTCGCAGAAAACACCAAGGAAGCTGTTTCTCACTCCAACCACAAAGCGTGCGCAGCACGAGTCTTGGCACAGCAGAACACTTCCCTTGGCATGCCCTTTGCAGCCTCACTCCAAACGGGGCTCTCCGCTTCATCCATCCCCTGACTCCATACTAGCACCAACGGGCTGCTAAAGCGTTTCGCAGAAAACACCAAGGAACCTGTTTCTCACTCCAACCACAAAGCGTGCGCAGCACGAGTCTTGGCACAGCAGAACACTTCCCTTGGCATGCCCTTTGCAGCCTCACTCCAAACGGGGCTCTCCGCTTCATCCAGCCCCTGACTCCATACTAGCACCAACGGGCTGCTAAAGCGTTTCGCAGAAAACACCAAGGAACCTGTTTCTCACTCCAACCACAAAGCGTGCGCAGCACGAGTCTTGGCACAGCAGAACACTTCCCTTGGCATGCCCCTTTGCAGCCTCACTCCAAACGGGGCTCTCCGCTTCATCCATCCCCTGACTCCATACTAGCACCAACGGGCTGCTAAAGCGTTTCGCAGAAAACACCAAGGAACCTGTTTCTCACTCCAACCACAAAGCGTGCGCAGCACGAGTCTTGGCACAGCAGAACACTTCCCTTGGCATGCCCTTTGCAGCCTCACTCCAAACGGGGCTCTCCGCTTCATCCAGCCCCTGACTCCATACTAGCACCAACGGGCTGCTAAAGTGTTTCGCAGAAAACACCAAGGAACCTGTTTCTCACTCCAACCACAAAGCGTGCGCAGCACGAGTCTTGGCACAGCAGAACACTTCCCTTGGCATGCCCTTTGCAGCCTCACTCCAAATGGGGCTCTCCGCTTCATCCATCCCCTAACTCCATACTAGCACCAACGGGCTGCTAAAGCGTTTCGCAGAAAACACCAAGGAACCTGTTTCTCACTCCAACCACAAAGTGTGCGCAGCACGAGTCTTGGCACAGCAGAACACTTCCCTTGGCATGCCCTTTGCAGCCTCACTCCAAACGGGGCTCTCCGCTTCATCCATCCCCTGACTCCATACTAGCACCAACGGGCTGCTAAAGCGTTTCGCAGAAAACACCAAGGAACCTGTTTCTCACTCCAACCACAAAGCGTGCGCAGCACGAGTCTTGGCACAGCAGAACACTTCCCTTGGCATGCCCTTTGCAGCCTCACTCCAAACGGGGCTCTCCGCTTCATCCAGCCCCTGACTCCATACTAGCACCAACGGGCTGCTAAAGCGTTTCGCAGAAAACACCAAGGAACCTGTTTCTCACTCCAACCACAAAGCGTGCGCAGCACGAGTCTTGGCACAGCAGAACACTTCCCTTGGCATGCCCTTTGCAGCCTCACTCCAAACGGGGCTCTCCGCTTCATCCGTCCCCTAACTCCATACTAGCACCAAAGGGCTGCTAAAGCGTTTCGCAGAAAACACCAAGGAACCTGTTTCTCACTCCAACCACAAAGCGTGCGCAGCACGAGTCTTGGCACAGCAGAACACTTCCCTTGGCATGCCCTTTGCAGCCTCACTCCAAACGGGGCTCTCCGCTTCATCCAGCCCCTGAACTCCATACTAGCACCAACGGGCTGCTAAAGCGTTTCGCAGAAAACACCAAGGAACCTGTTTCTCACTCCAACCACAAAGCGTGCGCAGCACGAGTCTTGGCACAGCAGAACACTTCCCTTGGCATGCCCTTTGCAGCCTCACTCCAAACGGGGCTCTCCGCTTCATCCAGCCCCTAACTCCATACTAGCACCAACGGGCTGCTAAAGCGTTTCGCAGAAAACACCAAGGAACCTGTTTCTCACTCCAACCACAAAGCGTGCGCAGCACGAGTCTTGGCACAGCAGAACACTTCCCTTGGCATGCCCTTTGCAGCCTCACTCCAAACGGGGCTCTCCGCTTCATCCAGCCCCTGACTCCATACTAGCACCAACGGGCTGCTAAAGCGTTTCGCAGAAAACACCAAGGAACCTGTTTCTCACTCCAACCACAAAGCGTGCGCAGCACGAGTCTTGGCACAGCAGAACACTTCCCTTGGCATGCCCTTTGCAGCCTCACTCCAAACGGGGCTCTCCGCTTCATCCAGCCCCTGACTCCATACTAGCACCAACGGGCTGCTAAAGCGTTTCGCAGAAAACACCAAGGAACCTGTTTCTCACTCCAACCACAAAGCGTGCGCAGCACGAGTCTTGGCACAGCAGAACACTTCCCTTGGCATGCCCTTTGCAGCCTCACTCCAAACGGGGCTCTCCGCTTCATCCAGCCCCTGACTCCATACTAGCACCAACGGGCTGCTAAAGCGTTTCGCAGAAAACACCAAGGAACCTGTTTCTCACTCCAACCACAAAGCGTGCGCAGCACGAGTCTTGGCACAGCAGAACACTTCCCTTGGCATGCCCTTTGCAGCCTCACTCCAAACGGGGCTCTCCGCTTCATCCATCCCCTGACTCCATACTAGCACCAACGGGCTGCTAAAGCGTTTCGCAGAAAACACCAAGGAACCTGTTTCTCACTCCAACCACAAAGCGTGCGCAGCACGAGTCTTGGCACAGCAGAACACTTCCCTTGGCATGCCCTTTGCAGCCTCACTCCAAACGGGGCTCTCCGCTTCATCCAGCCCCTGACTCCATACTAGCACCAACGGGCTGCTAAAGCGTTTCGCAGAAAACACCAAGGAACCTGTTTCTCACTCCAACCACAAAGCGTGCGCAGCACGAGTCTTGGCACAGCAGAACACTTCCCTTGGCATGCCCTTTGCAGCCTCACTCCAAACGGGGCTCTCCGCTTCATCCAGCCCCTGACTCCATACTAGCACCAACGGGCTGCTAAAGCGTTTCGCAGAAAACACCAAGGAACCTGTTTCTCACTCCAACCACAAAGCGTGCGCAGCACGAGTCTTGGCACAGCAGAACACTTCCCTTGGCATGCCCTTTGCAGCCTCACTCCAAACGGGGCTCTCCGCTTCATCCAGCCCCTGACTCCATACTAGCACCAACGGGCTGCTAAAGCGTTTCGCAGAAAACACCAAGGAACCTGTTTCTCACTCCAACCACAAAGCGTGCGCAGCACGAGTCTTGGCACAGCAGAACACTTCCCTTGGCATGCCCTTTGCAGCCTCACTCCAAACGGGGCTCTCCGCTTCATCCAGCCCCTGACTCCATACTAGCACCAACGGGCTGCTAAAGCGTTTCGCAGAAAACACCAAGGAACCTGTTTCTCACTCCAACCACAAAGCGTGCGCAGCACGAGTCTTGGCACAGCAGAACACTTCCCTTGGCATGCCCTTTGCAGCCTCACTCCAAACGGGGCTCTCCGCTTCATCCAGCCCCTGACTCCATACTAGCACCAACGGGCTGCTAAAGCGTTTCGCAGAAACACCAAGGAACCTGTTTCTCACTCCAACCACAAAGCGTGCGCAGCACGAGTCTTGGCACAGCAGAACACTTCCCTTGGCATGCCCTTTGCAGCCTCACTCCAAACGGGGCTCTCCGCTTCATCCATCCCCTGACTCCATACTAGCACCAACGGGCTGCTAAAGCGTTTCGCAGAAAACACCAAGGAACCTGTTTCTCACTCCAACCACAAAGCGTGCGCAGCACGAGTCTTGGCACAGCAGAACACTTCCCTTGGCATGCCCTTTGCAGCCTCACTCCAAACGGGGCTCTCCGCTTCATCCAGCCCCTGACTCCATACTAGCACCAACGGGCTGCTAAAGCGTTTCGCAGAAAACACCAAGGAACCTGTTTCTCACTCCAACCACAAAGCGTGCGCAGCACGAGTCTTGGCACAGCAGAACACTTCCCTTGGCATGCCCTTTGCAGCCTCACTCCAAACGGGGCTCTCCGCTTCATCCAGCCCCTGACTCCATACTAGCACCAACGGGCTGCTAAAGCGTTTCGCAGAAAACACCAAGGAACCTGTTTCTCACTCCAACCACAAAGCGTGCGCAGCACGAGTCTTGGCACAGCAGAACACTTCCCTTGGCATGCCCTTTGCAGCCTCACTCCAAACGGGGCTCTCCGCTTCATCCAGCCCCTGACTCCATACTAGCACCAACGGGCTGCTAAAGCGTTTCGCAGAAAACACCAAGGAACCTGTTTCTCACTCCAACCACAAAGCGTGCGCAGCACGAGTCTTGGCACAGCAGAACACTTCCCTTGGCATGCCCTTTGCAGCCTCACTCCAAACGGGGCTCTCCGCTTCATCCAGCCCCTGACTCCATACTAGCACCAACGGGCTGCTAAAGCGTTTCGCAGAAAACACCAAGGAACCTGTTTCTCACTCCAACCACAAAGCGTGCGCAGCACGAGTCTTGGCACAGCAGAACACTTCCCTTGGCATGCCCTTTGCAGCCTCACTCCAAACGGGGCTCTCCGCTTCATCCAGCCCCTGACTCCATACTAGCACCAACGGGCTGCTAAAGCGTTTCGCAGAAAACACCAAGGAACCTGTTTCTCACTCCAACCACAAAGCGTGCGCAGCACGAGTCTTGGCACAGCAGAACACTTCCCTTGGCATGCCCTTTGCAGCCTCACTCCAAACGGGGCTCTCCGCTTCATCCAGCCCCTGACTCCATACTAGCACCAACGGGCTGCTAAAGCGTTTCGCAGAAAACACCAAGGAACCTGTTTCTCACTCCAACCACAAAGCGTGCGCAGCACGAGTCTTGGCACAGCAGAACACTTCCCTTGGCATGCCCTTTGCAGCCTCACTCCAAACGGGGCTCTCCGCTTCATCCAGCCCCTGACTCCATACTAGCACCAACGGGCTGCTAAAGCGTTTCGCAGAAAACACCAAGGAACCTGTTTCTCACTCCAACCACAAAGCGTGCGCAGCACGAGTCTTGGCACAGCAGAACACTTCCCTTGGCATGCCCTTTGCAGCCTCACTCCAAACGGGGCTCTCCGCTTCATCCATCCCCTGACTCCATACTAGCACCAACGGGCTGCTAAAGCGTTTCGCAGAAAACACCAAGGAACCTGTTTCTCACTCCAACCACAAAGCGTGCGCAGCACGAGTCTTGGCACAGCAGAACACTTCCCTTGGCATGCCCTTTGCAGCCTCACTCCAAACGGGGCTCTCCGCTTCATCCAGCCCCTGACTCCATACTAGCACCAACGGGCTGCTAAAGCGTTTCGCAGAAAACACCAAGGAACCTGTTTCTCACTCCAACCACAAAGCGTGCGCAGCACGAGTCTTGGCACAGCAGAACACTTCCCTTGGCATGCCCTTTGCAGCCTCACTCCAAACGGGGCTCTCCGCTTCATCCAGCCCCTGAACTCCATACTAGCACCAACGGGCTGCTAAAGCGTTTCGCAGAAAACACCAAGGAACCTGTTTCTCACTCCAACCACAAAGCGTGCGCAGCACGAGTCTTGGCACAGCAGAACACTTCCCTTGGCATGCCCTTTGCAGCCTCACTCCAAACGGGGCTCTCCGCTTCATCCAGCCCCTGACTCCATACTAGCACCAACGGGCTGCTAAAGCGTTTCGCAGAAAACACCAAGGAACCTGTTTCTCACTCCAACCACAAAGCGTGCGCAGCACGAGTCTTGGCACAGCAGAACACTTCCCTTGGCATGCCCTTTGCAGCCTCACTCCAAACGGGGCTCTCCGCTTCATCCAGCCCCTGACTCCATACTAGCACCAACGGGCTGCTAAAGCGTTTCGCAGAAAACACCAAGGAACCTGTTTCTCACTCCAACCACAAAGCGTGCGCAGCACGAGTCTTGGCACAGCAGAACACTTCCCTTGGCATGCCCTTTGCAGCCTCACTCCAAACGGGGCTCTCCGCTTCATCCAGCCCCTGACTCCATACTAGCACCAACGGGCTGCTAAAGCGTTTCGCAGAAAACACCAAGGAACCTGTTTCTCACTCCAACCACAAAGCGTGCGCAGCACGAGTCTTGGCACAGCAGAACACTTCCCTTGGCATGCCCTTTGCAGCCTCACTCCAAACGGGGCTCTCCGCTTCATCCAGCCCCTGACTCCATACTAGCACCAACGGGCTGCTAAAGCGTTTCGCAGAAAACACCAAGGAACCTGTTTCTCACTCCAACCACAAAGCTGTGCGCAGCACGAGTCTTGGCACAGCAGAACACTTCCCTTGGCATGCCCTTTGCAGCCTCACTCCAAACGGGGCTCTCCGCTTCATCCAGCCCCTGACTCCATACTAGCACCAACGGGCTGCTAAAGCGTTTCGCAGAAAACACCAAGGAACCTGTTTCTCACTCCAACCACAAAGCGTGCGCAGCACGAGTCTTGGCACAGCAGAACACTTCCCTTGGCATGCCCTTTGCAGCCTCACTCCAAACGGGGCTCTCCGCTTCATCCGTCCCCTACTCCATACTAGCACCAACGGGCTGCTAAAGCGTTTCGCAGAAAACACCAAGGAACCTGTTTCTCACTCCAACCACAAAGCGTGCGCAGCACGAGTCTTGGCACAGCAGAACACTTCCCTTGGCATGCCCTTTGCAGCCTCACTCCAAACGGGGCTCTCCGCTTCATCCATCCCCTGACTCCATACTAACACCAACGGCTGCTAAAGCGTTTCGCAGAAAACACCAAGGAACCTGTTTCTCACTCCAACCACAAAGCGTGCGCAGCACGAGTCCTGGCACAGCAGAACACTTCCCTTGGCATGCCCTTTGCAGCCTCACTCCAAACGGGGCTCTCCGCTTCATCCAGCCCCTGTCTCCATACTAGCACCAACTGGCTGCTAAAGCGTTTCGCAGAAACACCAAGGAAGCTGTTTCTCACTCCAACCACAAAGCGTGCGCAGCACGAGTCTTGGCACAGCAGAACACTTCCCTTGGCATGCCCTTTGCAGCCTCACTCCAAACGGGGGCTCTCCGCTTCATCCAGCCCCTGACTCCATACTAGCACCAACGGGCTGCTAAAGCGTTTCGCAGAAAACACCAAGGAACCTGTTCTCACTCCAACCACAAAGCGTGCGCAGCACGAGTCTTGGCACAGCAGAACACTTCCCTTGGCATGCCCTTTGCAGCCTCACTCCAAACGGGGCTCTCCGCTTCATCCAGCCCCTGACTCCATACTAGCACCAACGGCCTGCTAAAGCGTTCGCAGAAACACCAAGGAACCTGTTTCTCACTCCAACCACAAAGCGTACGTAGCAGGAGTCTTGGCACAGCAGAACACTTCCCTTGGCATGCCCTTTGCAGCCTCACTCCAAACGGGGCTCTCCGCTTCATCCAGCCCCTGACTCCATACTAGCACCAACGGGCTGCTAAAGCGTTTCGCAGAAAACACCAAGGAACCTGTTTCTCACTCCAACCACAAAGCTGTGCGCAGCACGAGTCTTGGCACAGCAGAACACTTCCCTTGGCATGCCCTTTGCAGCCTCACTCCAAACGGGGCTCTCCGCTTCATCCAGCCCCTGACTCCATACTAGCACCAACGGGCTGCTAAAGCGTTTCGCAGAAAACACCAAGGAACCTGTTTCTCACTCCAACCACAAAGCGTGCGCAGCACGAGTCTTGGCACAGCAGAACACTTCCCTTGGCATGCCCCTTTGGCCTCACTCCAAACGGGGCTCTCCGCTTCATCCATCCCCTGACTCCATACTAGCACCAACGGGCTGCTAAAGCGTTTCGCAGAAAACACCAAGGAACCTGTTTCTCACTCCAACCACAAAGCGTGCGCAGCACGAGTCTTGGCACAGCAGAACACTTCCCTTGGCATGCCCTTTGCAGCCTCACTCCAAACGGGGCTCTCCGCTTCATCCATCCCCTGACTCCATACTAGCACCAACGGGCTGCTAAAGCGTTTCGCAGAAAACACCAAGGAACCTGTTTCTCACTCCAACCACAAAGCGTGCGCAGCACGAGTCTTGGCACAGCAGAACACTTCCCTTGGCATGCCCTTTGCAGCCTCACTCCAAACGGGGCTCTCCGCTTCATCCATCCCCTGACTCCATACTAGCACCAACGGGCTGCTAAAGCGTTTCGCAGAAAACACCAAGGAACCTGTTTCTCACTCCAACCACAAAGCGTGCGCAGCACGAGTCTTGGCACAGCAGAACACTTCCCTTGGCATGCCCTTTGCAGCCTCACTCCAAACGGGGCTCTCCGCTTCATCCATCCCCTGACTCCATACTAACACCAACGGGCTGCTAAAGCGTTTCGCAGAAAACACCAAGGAACCTGTTTCTCACTCCAACCACAAAGCGTGCGCAGCACGAGTCTTGGCACAGCAGAACACTTCCCTTGGCATGCCCTTTGCAGCCTCACTCCAAACGGGGCTCTCCGTTTCATCCAGCCCCTGACTCCATACTAGCACCAACGGGCTGCTAAAGCGTTTCGCAGAAAACACCAAGGAACCTGTTTCTCACTCCAACCACAAAGCGTGCGCAGCACGAGTCTTGGCACAGCAGAACACTTCCCTTGGCATGCCCTTTGCAGCCTCACTCCAAACGGGGCTCTCCGCTTCATCCATCCCCTGACTCCATACTAGCACCAACGGGCTGCTAAAGCGTTTCGCAGAAAACACCAAGGAACCTGTTTCTCACTCCAACCACAAAGTGTGCGCAGCACGAGTCTTGGCACAGCAGAACACTTCCCTTGGCATGCCCTTTGCAGCCTCACTCCAAACGGGGCTCTCCGCTTCATCCATCCCCTGACTCCATACTAGCACCAACGGGCTGCTAAAGCGTTTCGCAGAAAACACCAAGGAACCTGTTTCTCACTCCAACCACAAAGCGTGCGCAGCACGAGTCTTGGCACAGCAGAACACTTCCCTTGGCATGCCCTTTGCAGCCTCACTCCAAACGGGGCTCTCCGCTTCATCCAGCCCCTGACTCCATACTAGCACCAACGGGCTGCTAAAGCGTTTCGCAGAAAACACCAAGGAACCTGTTTCTCACTCCAACCACAAAGCGTGCGCAGCACGAGTCTTGGCACAGCAGAACACTTCCCTTGGCATGCCCTTTGCAGCCTCACTCCAAACGGGGCTCTCCGCTTCATCCATCCCCTGACTCCATACTAACACCAACGGGCTGCTAAAGCGTTTCGCAGAAAACACCAAGGAACCTGTTTCTCACTCCAACCACAAAGCGTGCGCAGCACGAGTCTTGGCACAGCAGAACACTTCCCTTGGCATGCCCTTTGCAGCCTCACTCCAAACGGGGCTCTCCGCTTCATCCAGCCCCTGACTCCATACTAGCACCAACGGCCTGCTAAAGCATTTCGCAGAAAACACCAAGGAACCTGTTTCTCACTCCAACCACAAAGCGTGCGCAGCATGAGTCTTGGCACAGCAGAACACTTCCCTTGGCATGCCCTTTGCAGCCTCACTCCAAACGGGGCTCTCCGTTTCATCCAGCCCCTGACTCCATACTAGCACCAACGGCCTGCTAAAGCGTTTCGCAGAAAACACCAAGGAACCTGTTTCTCACTCCAACCACAAAGTGTGCGCAGCACGAGTCTTGGCACAGCAGAACACTTCCCTTGGCATGCCCTTTGCAGCCTCACTCCAAACGGGGCTCTCCGCTTCATCCAGCCCCTGACTCCATACTAGCACCAACGGGCTGCTAAAGCGTTTCGCAGAAAACACCAAGGAACCTGTTTCTCACTCCAACCACAAAGCGTGCGCAGCACGAGTCTTGGCACAGCAGAACACTTCCCTTGGCATGCCCTTTGCAGCCTCACTCCAAACGGGGCTCTCCGCTTCATCCAGCCCCTGACTCCATACTAGCACCAACGGGCTGCTAAAGCGTTTCGCAGAAAACACGAAGGAACCTGTTTCTCACTCCAACCACAAAGCGTGCGCAGCACGAGTCTTGGCACAGCAGAACACTTCCCTTGGCATGCCCTTTGCAGCCTCACTCCAAACGGGGCTCTCCGCTTCATCCATCCCCTGACTCCATACTAGCACCAACGGGCTGCTAAAGCGTTTCGCAGAAAACACCAAGGAACCTGTTTCTCACTCCAACCACAAAGCGTGCGCAGCACGAGTCTTGGCACAGCAGAACACTTCCCTTGGCATGCCCTTTGCAGCCTCACTCCAAACGGGGCTCTCCGCTTCATCCATCCCCTGACTCCATACTAGCACCAACGGGCTGCTAAAGCGTTTCGCAGAAAACACCAAGGAACCTGTTTCTCACTCCAACCACAAAGCGTGCGCAGCACGAGTCTTGGCACAGCAGAACACTTCCCTTGGCATGCCCTTTGCAGCCTCACTCCAAACGGGACTCTCCGCTTCATCCATCCCCTGACTCCATACTAGCACCAACGGGCTGCTAAAGCGTTTCGCAGAAAACACCAAGGAACCTGTTTCTCACTCCAACCACAAAGCGTGCGCAGCACGAGTCTTGGCACAGCAGAACACTTCCCTTGGCATGCCCTTTGCAGCCTCACTCCAAACGGGGCTCTCCGCTTCATCCATCCCCTGACTCCATACTAGCACCAACGGGCTGCTAAAGCGTTTCGCAGAAAACACCAAGGAACCTGTTTCTCACTCCAACCACAAAGCGTGCGCAGCACGAGTCTTGGCACAGCAGAACACTTCCCTTGGCATGCCCTTTGCAGCCTCACTCCAAACGGGGCTCTCCGCTTCATCCATCCCCTGACTCCATACTAGCACCAACGGGCTGCTAAAGCGTTTCGCAGAAAACACCAAGGAACCTGTTTCTCACTCCAACCACAAAGCGTGCGCAGCACGAGTCGTGGCACAGCAGAACACGTCCCTTGGCATGCCCTTTGCAGCCTCACTCCAAACGGGGCTCTCCGCTTCATCCAGCCCCTGACTCCATACTAGCACCAACGGGCTGCTAAAGCATTTCGCAGAAAACACCAAGGAACCTGTTTCTCACTCCAACCACAAAGCGTGCGCAGCACGAGTCTTGGCACAGCAGAACACTTCCCTTGGCATGCCCTTTGCAGCCTCACTCCAAACGGGGCTCTCCGCTTCATCCATCCCCTGACTCCATACTAGCACCAACGGGCTGCTAAAGCGTTTCGCAGAAAACACCAAGGAACCTGTTTCTCACTCCAACCACAAAGCGTGCGCAGCACGAGTCTTGGCACAGCAGAACACTTCCCTTGGCATGCCCTTTGCAGCCTCACTCCAAACGGGGCTCTCCGCTTCATCCATCCCCTGACTCCATACTAGCACCAACGGGCTGCTAAAGCGTTTCGCAGAAAACACCAAGGAACCTGTTTCTCACTCCAACCACAAAGCGTGCGCAGCACGAGTCTTGGCACAGCAGAACACTTCCCTTGGCATGCCCTTTGCAGCCTCACTCCAAACGGGGCTCTCCGCTTCATCCATCCCCTGACTCCATACTAGCACCAACGGGCTGCTAAAGCGTTTCGCAGAAAACACCAAGGAACCTGTTTCTCACTCCAACCACAAAGCGTGCGCAGCACGAGTCTTGGCACAGCAGAACACTTCCCTTGGCATGCCCTTTGCAGCCTCACTCCAAACGGGGCTCTCCGCTTCATCCATCCCCTGACTCCATACTAGCACCAACGGGCTGCTAAAGCGTTTCGCAGAAAACACCAAGGAACCTGTTTCTCACTCCAACCACAAAGCGTGCGCAGCACGAGTCTTGGCACAGCAGAACACTTCCCTTGGCATGCCCTTTGCAGCCTCACTCCAAACGGGGCTCTCCGCTTCATCCATCCCCTGACTCCATACTAGCACCAACGGGCTGCTAAAGCGTTTCGCAGAAAACACCAAGGAACCTGTTTCTCACTCCAACCACAAAGCGTGCGCAGCACGAGTCTTGGCACAGCAGAACACTTCCCTTGGCATGCCCTTTGCAGCCTCACTCCAAACGGGGCTCTCCGCTTCATCCATCCCCTGACTCCATACTAGCACCAACGGCCTGCTAAAGCGTTTCGCAGAAAACACCAAGGAACCTGTTTCTCACTCCAACCACAAAGCGTGCGCAGCACGAGTCTTGGCACAGCAGAACACTTCCCTTGGCATGCCCTTTGCAGCCTCACTCCAAACGGGGCTCTCCGCTTCATCCAGCCCCTGACTCCATACTAGCACCAACGGGCTGCTAAAGCGTTTCGCAGAAAACACCAAGGAACCTGTTTCTCACTCCAACCACAAAGCGTGCGCAGCACGAGTCTTGGCACAGCAGAACACTTCCCTTGGCATGCCCTTTGCAGCCTCACTCCAAACGGGGCTCTCCGCTTCATCCATCCCCTGACTCCATACTAGCACCAACGGGCTGCTAAAGCGTTTCGCAAAAAAACACCAAGGAACCTGTTTCTCACTCCAACCACAAAGCGTGCGCAGCACGAGTCTTGGCACAGCAGAACACTTCCCTTGGCATGCCCTTTGCAGCCTCACTCCAAACGGGCCTCTCCGCTTCATCCATCCCCTGACTCCATACTAGCACCAACGGGCTGCTAAAGCGTTTCGCAGAAAACACCAAGGAACCTGTTTCTCACTCCAACCACAAAGCGTGCGCAGCACGAGTCTTGGCACAGCAGAACACTTCCCTTGGCATGCCCTTTGCAGCCTCACTCCAAACGGGGCTTACCGCTTCATCCAGCCCCTGACTCCATACTAGCACCAACGGGCTGCTAAAGCGTTTCGCAGAAAACACCAAGGAACCTGTTTCTCACTCCAACCACAAAGCGTGCGCAGCACGAGTCTTGGCACAGCAGAACACTTCCCTTGGCATGCCCTTTGCAGCCTCACTCCAAACGGGGCTCTCCGCTTCATCCAGCCCCTGAGTCCATACTAGCACCAACGGGCTGCTAAAGCGTTTCGCAGAAAACACCAAGGAACCTGTTTCTCACTCCAACCACAAAGCGTGCGCAGCACGAGTCTTGGCACAGCAGAACACTTCCCTTGGCATGCCCTTTGCAGCCTCACTCCAAACGGGGCTCTCCGCTTCATCCATCCCCTGACTCCATACTAGCACCAACGGG
The DNA here is from genome assembly GCF_059628265.1 of Tinamus guttatus. Taxonomy (NCBI): domain Eukaryota; kingdom Metazoa; phylum Chordata; class Aves; order Tinamiformes; family Tinamidae; genus Tinamus; species Tinamus guttatus. Next base: position 35 of record NW_028289916.1, on the reverse strand, counting down.
CTGCTAAAGCGTTTCGCAGAAAACACCAAGGAACC